>NC_133329.1:406514971-406537471 GCF_042186555.1 Aquarana catesbeiana
AGTCTGCTTACCCAGGTCCCAACAGGTCCCAGGCGCGCGGCCCCACCGCCCAAGGATGATCTCCCACGGCGACCTGGGGGGAGCTAACAAAATGACGGGGGTAATCGGCATAAAAAATATTATCAGGTAATAAGGTAACCTCAATTACCATAACCGAAAGGTGAAACAAAAATGATGAAGGTAATGGTGAAAAAATAGGTGACAGGGGGGGTGGCTGGTGAAAGATGTGAAAGATGACATGTAGTGAACCTTAAGTGTGCAAGAGTGAAGGAATTAAGTAAGGTGACCAATGGGGTACGAAAGGGTGAAGAAAAGGGCCGAAGGGCATAATGATGCGTGTAGAGTGAAGGTGAGAAGGTGAGAGAGGACAGGATAGGAACCGGGGAGGGAGGAAGGAGAGGGAGGGGGATGGGGCTGGGGAAAAGGGGGAAAAAAGGGGGGAAAAAAGGGGGGGGGGAAGAAGGGGAGGGAGGGGGATGAACCAGGAAAATAGGGGGGGGAGGGGGAAGGAAGGGAGGGGGGGGGGGAGAGGGAGACAAGAAAGGGATGTGACAAAGTGGACTGGGTGAACAAGGGGTACAGGTACCTAGTACTAATGTAAGCATGGATGAATTGCCAGGAGGGGCACCCTGCCGAGATAGACGCCATCATGGGGTAGGTAGAAAGTAGGTACAGGCTGTAAACGATGGGCGAACACAGACCAAAGCGTGTTCACCTCAGCCTAGGGCAACTAAAGGGGAAGAACCAGTGTGTTAATTATACAAAGTTACTGCCCAAGGGTATGGGGCTTCAGTGAAACAATAAATGGGTACTAACCTCAAAACTGCGCTAGGCTGGTTAGGGTACAAAAACCTGGAGGTCATGGGACCGACCGTCAAAATAGCAGGCATAGCCTGCCATTTGTAGCTCCCAACCCCGCGACGCTGCGTCGCGCTCCGGTGGGACGCCGGCGCATGACGTCACAGGGTCAGAGGTTCCACAGGGCGCGCGCACGAAAGGATCGCGCGCGCACGCATGCGCACAGGCCATCTGGTCACGGGGATGACGTCCCCACCAAGACCAGTGCAAGAGGAGGGAGCGGTCCCGTGTCCGAGACCAATCCCTCCACCAGGGACCTCACCGGGCCGCCGCGGGAGAGCAGGGAGGAGGGGCCTGCGCCGGCGCACCTGGGCGGGACCAGAAAATGGGAAAGCAGAGTCCCAGTACAAAGTTAATAAAAAACAACAATAAGAGGTATAATTAAGCATGAAAACAAGAATAATTGAATGATTGAAAAAGCTTGGAAAGCTTAAGTAGGTAAACTAGGGATTGGTGAATACCCTAGGGACCGGTGCAATAAACCCTTCCGAGGCATAAACCCATGGACCACCTAATTGCAGACATTGCATATAGGTTAAGGAGGGCCGAAGACAGAGCCACATGAATGGGTAAAAACATGTGGATAAGGGGGCAGGTAGCCAATTAAAAGTGTCTGGCCAACCTAAAGGGCATCTGTCTCGGAGGGTTGCAACGGGGCTAACAATTAGCTAAAGTGGTAATATCAAATGATGGTACACTTATACAATTGTTACCTCAACTACTCATCATAGAGGCTACTCTACTAATCGTATACATTGGGTGGATAACACACCCGTAACCATGTTGAGTGGGATACTGGGGTGGACTGTTTTAGTGGATGGGTTATTTATTGCCCTCCACTCTACAGACCCCAGTTATCCCACCCTTCATTTTTAATTTACCCCCCACTGACACGTCCATTTTGTGTCTTTGGGGGGGCCTCTTTTTACTTGTATTTTTACCCTTTGATATTACCACTTTAGCTAATTGTTAGCCCCGTTGCAACCCTCCGAGACAGATGCCCTTTAGGTTGGCCAGACACTTTTAATTGGCTACCTGCCCCCTTATCCACATGTTTTTACCCATTCATGTGGCTCTGTCTTCGGCCCTCCTTAACCTATATGCAATGTCTGCAATTAGGTGTCCATGGGTTTATGCCTCGGAAGGGTTTATTGCACCGGTCCCTAGGGTATTCACCAATCCCTAGTTTACCTACTTAAGCTTTCCAAGCTTTTTTCAATCATTCAATTATTCTTGTTTTCATGCTTAATTATACCTCTTATTGTTGTTTTTTATTAACTTTGTACTGGGACTCTGCTTTCCCATTTTCTGGTCCCGCCCAGGTGCGCCGGCGCAGGCCCCTCCTCCCTGCTCTCCCGCGGCGGCCGGTGAGGTCCCTGGTGGAGGGATTGGTCTCGGACACGGGACCGCTCCCTCCTCTTGCACTGGTCTTGGTGGGGACGTCATCCCCGTGACCAGATGGCCTGTGCGCATGCGTGCGCGCGCGATCCTTTCGTGCGCGCGCCCTGTGGGACCTCTGACCCTGTGACGTCATGCGCCGGCGTCCCACCGGAGCGCGACGCAGCGTCGCGGGGTTGGGAGCTACAAATGGCAGGCTATGCCTGCTATTTTGACGGTCGGTCCATGACCTCCAGGTTTTTGTACCCTAACCAGCCTAGCGCAGTTTTGAGGTTAGTACCCATTTATTGTTTCACTGAAGCCCCATACCCTTGGGCAGTAACTTTGTATAATTAACACACTGGTTCTTCCCCTTTAGTTGCCCTAGGCTGAGGTGAACACGCTTTGGTCTGTGTTCGCCCATCGTTTACAGCCTGTACCTACTTTCTACCTACCCCATGATGGCGTCTATCTCGGCAGGGTGCCCCTCCTGGCAATTCATCCATGCTTACATTAGTACTAGGTACCTGTACCCCTTGTTCACCCAGTCCACTTTGTCACATCCCTTTCTTGTCTCCCTCTCCCCCCCCCCCCCTCCCTTCCTTCCCCCTCCCCCCCCCCTATTTTCCTGGTTCATCCCCCTCCCTCCCCTTCTTTCCCCCCCCTTTTTTTCCCCCCTTTTTTCCCCCTTTTCCCCAGCCCCATCCCCCTCCCTCTCCTTCCTCCCTCCCCGGTTCCTATCCTGTCCTCTCTCACCTTCTCACCTTCACTCTACACGCATCATTATGCCCTTCGGCCCTTTTCTTCACCCTTTCGTACCCCATTGGTCACCTTACTTAATTCCTTCACTCTTGCACACTTAAGGTTCACTACATGTCATCTTTCACATCTTTCACCAGCCACCCCCCCTGTCACCTATTTTTTCACCATTACCTTCATCATTTTTGTTTCACCTTTCGGTTATGGTAATTGAGGTTACCTTATTACCTGATAATATTTTTTATGCCGATTACCCCCCGTCATTTTGTTAGCTCCCCCAGGTCCGCCGTGGGAGATCATCCTTGGGCGGTGGGGCTGCGCGCCTGGGACCTGTTGGGACCTGGGTAAGCAGACTCGCTTTCTTTTCCCCCCACAACTTTGCATTACCCTTTTGTTAATGTCGATGCTAGAATATAACTATTTATTATGTATCTTGGTAACTTTATTGTATATTTTTTAATTTTTTGCTAGGTTCAGACTGTTTAGTCCAAATAATCATCTCTAGATTCCCTCCTGAGGAAGCGGTTTATGTCCGCGAAACTAGTCGAGGAATATGATATCTGAGATTTTGTGTTATACTGTATACCAATGATCCCACTGGTGATATACTTGTACTTTTATTATGTTTTATTTTATTACCTTTGTTTTGTCTTCTGCATCAATAAAAACAATCCTATGTTTTATTACCGCCTTTATATACTTTATATTATCATCTCTGATTACTGTACCGGAATAGTCCAATTTGCCCCTAATTTTGGTTGCCTGACCGGGGATCTGGCTTCCAAACCCCTTTGATTATTGATTTCTGGATGATGGTACACTTATACAATTGTTACCTCAACTACTCATCATAGAGGCTACTCTACTAATCGTATACATTGGGTGGATAACACACCCGTAACCATGTTGAGTGGGATACTGGGGTGGACTGTTTTAGTGGATGGGTTATTTATTGCCCTCCACTCTACAGACCCCAGTTATCCCACCCTTCATTTTTAATTTACCCCCACTGACACGTCCATTTTGTGTCTTTGGGGGGGCCTCTTTTTACTTGTATTTTTACCCTTTGATATTACCACTTTAGCTAATTGTTAGCCCCGTTGCAACCCTCCGAGACAGATGCCCTTTAGGTTGGCCAGACACTTTTAATTGGCTACCTGCCCCCTTATCCACATGTTTTTACCCATTCATGTGGCTCTGTCTTCGGCCCTCCTTAACCTATATGCAATGTCTGCAATTAGGTGTCCATGGGTTTATGCCTCGGAAGGGTTTATTGCACCGGTCCCTAGGGTATTCACCAATCCCTAGTTTACCTACTTAAGCTTTCCAAGCTTTTTTCAATCATTCAATTATTCTTGTTTTCATGCTTAATTATACCTCTTATTGTTGTTTTTTATTAACTTTGTACTGGGACTCTGCTTTCCCATTTTCTGGTCCCGCCCAGGTGCGCCGGCGCAGGCCCCTCCTCCCTGCTCTCCCACGGCGGCCCGGTGAGGTCCCTGGTGGAGGGATTGGTCTCGGACACGGGACCGCTCCCTCCTCTTGCACTGGTCTTGGTGGGGACGTCATCCCCGTGACCAGATGGCCTGTGCGCATGCGTGCGCGTGCGATCCTTTCGTGCGCGCGCCCTGTGGAACCTCTGACCCTGTGACGTCATGCGCCGGCGTCCCACCGGAGCGCGACGCAGCGTCGCGGGGTTGGGAGCTACAAATGGCAGGCTATGCCTGCTATTTTGACGGTCGGTCCATGACCTCCAGGTTTTTGTACCCTAACCAGCCTAGCGCAGTTTTGAGGTTAGTACCCATTTATTGTTTCACTGAAGCCCCATACCCTTGGGCAGTAACTTTGTATAATTAACACACTGGTTCTTCCCCTTTAGTTGCCCTAGGCTGAGGTGAACACGCTTTGGTCTGTGTTCGCCCATCGTTTACAGCCTGTACCTACTTTCTACCTACCCCATGATGGCGTCTATCTCGGCAGGGTGCCCCTCCTGGCAATTCATCCATGCTTACATTAGTACTAGGTACCTGTACCCCTTGTTCACCCAGTCCATTTTGTCACATCCCTTTCTTGTCTCCCTCTCCCCCCCCCCCTCCCTTCCTTCCCCCCTCCCCCCCCCTATTTTCCTGGTTCATCCCCCTCCCTCCCCTTCTTCCCCCCCCCTTTTTTCCCCCCTTTTTTTCCCCCTTTTCCCCAGCCCCATCCCCCTCCCTCTCCTTCCTCCCTCCCCGGTTCCTATCCTGTCCTCTCTCACCTTCTCACCTTCACTCTACACGCATCATTATGCCCTTCGGCCCTTTTCTTCACCCTTTCGTACCCCATTGGTCACCTTACTTAATTCCTTCACTCTTGCACACTTAAGGTTCACTACATGTCATCTTTCACATCTTTCACCAGCCACCCCCCCTGTCACCTATTTTTTCACCATTACCTTCATCATTTTTGTTTCACCTTTCGGTTATGGTAATTGAGGTTACCTTATTACCTGATAATATTTTTTATGCCGATTACCCCCGTCATTTTGTTAGCTCCCCCAGGTCGCCGTGGGAGATCATCCTTGGGCGGTGGGGCCGCGCGCCTGGGACCTGTTGGGACCTGGGTAAGCAGACTCGCTTTCTTTTCCCCCCACAACTTTGCATTACCCTTTTGTTAATGTCGATGCTAGAATATAACTATTTATTATGTATCTTGGTAACTTTATTGTATATTTTTTAATTTTTTGCTAGGTTCAGACTGTTTAGTCCAAATAATCATCTCTAGATTCCCTCCTGAGGAAGCGGTTTATGTCCGCGAAACTAGTCGAGGAATATGATATCTGAGATTTTGTGTTATACTGTATACCAATGATCCCACTGGTGATATACTTGTACTTTTATTATGTTTTATTTTATTACCTTTGTTTTGTCTTCTGCATCAATAAAAACAATCCTATGTTTTATTACCGCCTTTATATACTTTATATTATCATCTCTGATTACTGTACCGGAATAGTCCAATTTGCCCCTAATTTTGGTTGCCTGACCGGGGATCTGGCTTCCAAACCCTTTTGATTATTTGTAAATTCGAAAAAATTGGACATTCGTAAAATTGGACATTCGTACATTAGTAAATTAGTGAATTCGTAAATTTGTAAATTCGAAAATTCGTAAATCTGAAATAATAGTTAACTAATAATAACTTAACTATTACCAGTAACTTTTAAATTATAGGTATTGTAATTTCCTTTCAAATTTGGCTGTTAGTGAACGTAACACATCCAAAATGTAGCCGAAGTTATGAATGATCCAAAAAAAGGAATGCCGTATCCAAACGAATGGAACGTAATGAATTAATAATAATAAACAATAATAATAATAACAACGTTTTATTATTATTATTTATTATTCATTTGTTCCGTTCCATTTGTTTAGATGCAGCATTCGTTTTGGATAATTCGTAACTTCGGATAAATTCGTATTCGTTACGTTCACTGACAGTCAAATTTGAAAGGAAATTACAATACCTATAATTTAATAGTTAGTTACTATTTCAGATTTTAGAATTTTCGGGTTTTTGGATTTTCAAACTTCGAATTTACAAATTTCCGAATTTTCTAATTTACAAATGTACGATTTTATGAATTTACGAATGTACGAATTTACAAATGTACAAATGTAAAAATGTACGAATGAACCAATGTTCAAATTTACGAATGTACGAATTAACGCATTTACGAATTTACGAATGAACGAATTTACGAATCACGATCATAACGAATGACCCGAAAAAGGAAAAAAATAATAAACTAAGGAAACGAAAACAAAAATGAACGAATTTTTGGGCTGTGCACATGTCTACAAGACATGATCAGAGACTGCAGACATAATACAAGAGATGGTCAGAGACTGCAGACATGATACAAAATATGGTCAGAGCCTGCAGACATGATACAAGAGATGGTCAGAGACTGCAGACATGATACAGGAGATGGTCAGAGACTGCAGACATGATACAGGAGATGGTCAGAGACTGCAGACATGATACAAGAGATGGTCAGAGACTGCAGACATGATACAGGAGATGGTCAGAATATGCAGACATGATATAAGAGATGGTCAGAGACTGCAGACATGATACAAGAGATGGTCAGAGACTGCAGACATGTTACAAGAGATGGTCAGAGACTGCAGACATGAAACAGGAGATGGTCAAAGACTATGGACATAATACAAGAGATGGTCAGAGACTGGGGACATAATACAAGAGATGGTCAGAAACTGGGGACATGAAACAGTTGATGGTCAGAGACTGCAGACATGATACAAGAGATGGTCAGAGACTGCAGACATGATACAGGAGATGGTCAGAGAATGCAGACATGATATAAGAGATGGTCAGAGACTGTAGACATGATACAAGGGATGGTCAGAGACTGCAGACATGTTACAAGAGATGGTCAGAGACTGCAGACATGAAACAGGAGATGGTCAAAGACTATGGACATAATACAAGAGATGGTCAGAGACTGGGGACATAATACAAGAGATGGTCAGAGACTGGGGACATAAAACAGTTGATGGTCAGAGACTGCAGACATGATACAGGATATAGTCAGAGACTGCAGACATGATACAAGAGATGGTCAGAGATGCAGACATGATACAAGGGATGGTCAGAGACTGCAGACATGATACAAGAGATGGTCAGAGACTGGGGACATGATACAAGAGATGGTCAGAGACTGGGGACATGATACAAGAGATGGTCAGAGACTGGGGACATGATACAAGAGATGGTCAGAGACTGGGGACATGCTATAGGAGTTGTTCGTGACTGGGGATGTGCTTAGGAAGACAGTCATAGACTTGAGACTTATAACATGAGGCTGCTAGACAATGCATCACTGCTATAACAGGGAAACACGGATTAGTGCCAAAGGACAGCATACGGCCCTCGAGCTGCAGGTTGGGCACTGGGGCTATAGAGTGTCACTTGATTCTGTTGGGGTTGCTGACTTTACATCCCAGCAGCCGATGTCTACAGAAGGGCGTTTTTTACAGGTAAATTACATGAAAAAAATGGGAAATGCTGATATAATCTGATGAGAAGATTGTTGTTGAAATGAACGGTTCAATGACAGGGTCTCCTTTTCCTATCTGCAGCAGGAGAGGTCCAGTATTAATTTAGTCAACTAAAATACGACCAAAGCTAAAACAATTCAGATGATTAAAATACGACTAAAACTAAAATAATTCAGATGACTAAAATACGACTAAAACTAAAATTACATTTTAGTCAAAAGACTATGACTAAAACGAAACTGAATTTATATCACAACGGCTAAATCTGTGTGTGTAGTGCATGTTCAAACTTTAATACCATAAATGATAAACATGTTATTAGATTTTTACTTCAGGAATATATAATGTTTGGCAGTTCTAAAGAAATAATGCATTAAAATTTAACTAAACTCATTAGAGTTTAGTCGAGTAAAAATGTTCTGGAGATTTTAGTCAACTAAAATACGACTAAAACTGAAACAACTCAGATGACTAAAATACAACTAAAACTAAAATGGCATTTTAGTCAAAAGACTATAACTAAAACTAAATCAAAATTTGATTTCAAAATTAACACTGGAGAAGTGCACCTCTATGGTTCTACTTTAGGTTTTGTTTGTTTTTTTGTGACAGAGCCGCTTTAAGCATGGTTTTTTTTAACCCCTTTGGTGATCATGTGACCATTGTCATTGGCTGTCACAGTGGTCACATGATCAGGAGCTGGTCCTGTCAGCTATCGATTGTTTGTCCGGACCAAGAGCTGTCTTTGACAGCTCAGTCTGTGTACTGAGAGAGCGTAGTGAGCGGACTCAGCGCAGAGACATCAGCTGCTCAGAGGCGCGTTTGTGTGCATTAAAGTCCTCCTTTTTGACGCTGCACACATGTGTTACGTGGGCCGCATTAGGTTATATATTTTTTTTTCTATATTTTTACACATCAGTAGTGCTTCTTACTAAAGGGTATCGCCAGCTAAAACATTTCATTTCGTTTTGGATGGAGTAGAGAAGTGGTAGGTTTTTATTGCTGTCTGTGTCCCCTGTGGGGAGATTTAACATTTAATAGTATATGTGCGACTTATATTGGTGGTCAGTGTAGAAGTGACCTCTTCCATTGGTGGTCAGTGTAGAAATGACCTCTTCCATTGGTGGTCAGTGTAGAAGTGACCCCTTCCATTGGTGGTCAGTGCAGAAGTGACCTCTTCCATTGGTGGTCAGTGTAGAAGTGACCTCTTCCATTGGTGGTCAGTGTAGAAGTGACCCCTTCCATTGGTGGTCAGTGCAGAAGTGACCCCTTCCATTGGTGGTCAGTGTAGAAATGACCTCTTCCACTGGTGGTCAGTGTAGAAGTGACCCCTTCCATTGGTGGTCAGTGTAGAAGTGACCTCTTCCATTGGTGGTCAGTGTAGAAGTGACCCCTTCCATTGGTGGTCAGTGTAGAAGTGACCTCTTCCATTGGAGGTCAGTGTAGAAGTGACCCCTTCCATTGGTGGACAGTGTAGAAGTGACCTCTTCCATTGGTGGTCAGTGTAGAAGTGACCCCTTCCATTGGTGGTCAGTGTAGAAGTGACCTCTTCCATCGATGGTCAGTGTAGAAGTGACCTCTTCCATTGGTGGTCAGTGTAGAAGTGACCCCTTCCATTGGTGGTCAGTGTAGAAGTGACCTCTTCCATTGGTGGTCAGTGTAGAAGTGACCTCTTCCATTGGTGGTCAGTGTAGAAGTGACCTCTTCCATTGGTGGTCAGTGTAGAAGTGACCCCTTCCATTGGTGGTCAGTGTAGAAGTGACCCCCTTCCATTGGTGGTCAGTGTAGAAGTGACCCCTTCCATTGGTGATCAGTGTAGAAGTGACCCCTTCCATTGGTGGTCAGTGTAGAAGTGACCCCTTCCATTGGTGGTCAGTGTAGAAGTGACCTCTTCCATTGGTGGTCAGTGTAGAAGTGACCCCTTCCATTGGTGGTCAGTGTAGAAGTGACCCCTTCCATTGGTGATCAGTGTAGAAGTGACCCCTTCCATTGGTGATCAGTGTAGAAGTGACCCCTTCCATTGGTGGTCAGTGTAGAAGTGACCCCTTCCATTGGTGGTCAGTGTAGAAGTGACCTCTTCCATTGGTGGTCAGTGTAGAAGTGACCTCTTCCATTGGTGGTCAGTGTAGAAGTGACCTCTTCCATTGGTGGTCAGTGTAGAAGTGACCTCTTCCATTGGTGGTCAGTGTAGAAGTGACCTCTTCCATTGGTGGTCAGTGTAGATATGACCCCTTATATTGGTGGTCAGTGTAGATATGACCCCTTATATTGGTGGTCAGTAGTGACCTCTTAGGCTGACTTCAGGCATTTCATGAGTGTTCTTGAAGGTCCACCACAAACGCCAGTCAGAATTGTGTGCATCGCAGCAGCCAGTGTTGTTCACATGGTTGCATTAGCGTCAAGACATCTTGTGATGCTTTAAAATTGAAGAGAGAGCAAGGGAGAGATAGGGGGAGATAAAGAGAGAGAGCAAAAGAGAGAGAGAGAAGGGGGAGAGATAGGGAGAGAGAGCGTGAGAGAGGGGGAAGAGAGGGGGGGGAGAGAGAGAGTGGGAGAGAGAGAGGGGGGAGAGAGGGGGGGAGAGAGTGAGAGAGGGGGGAGAGAGCGTGAGAGAGGGGGGAGAGAGAGGAGGGGGAGAGAGCGTGAGAGAGGGGGGAGAGAGCGTGAGAGAGGGGGGAGAGAGAGGAGGGGGAGAGAGGGGGGAGAGAGCTTGAGAGGAGGGGGGGAGAGGGGGGGGAAGAGAGTGAGAGGGGGGGGAGAGAGGGGGAGAGAGAGAGCGTGAGAGAGGGGGGAGACAGGAGAGATGGGAGGGGGAGAGAGAGCTTGATGGGGGGAGAAAGAGGGGGAGAGAGAGAGAGGGGGGAAGAGAGAGAGAGCGATGGGGGGAGAGAGAGCGATGGGGGGAGAGAGTGTGCACTCTGATTTCCATGCTGACTGCCATTTCTAAAATGCTGCAGGGGCTTTTTCCAGGTGTTTCAGGAGGCACGGCAGCCGATTCAAATGAATGGACTGCTGTGCCCATGCAGAACGCTGCTTGCAGAGCCACATATGTGTGAGAGAGGGAGGAGAGGGAGGGGAGGAGAGCGTGAGGGAGGGGGGAGGGAGGGAGAGAGATAGCGTGAGAGAGGGGGAGAGACAGAGGGGGGAGACAGGAGAGAGAGTGGAGGGGGAGAGAGAGGGGAGTGAGAGGGGGAGAGAGGGAGAGGGGGAGAGAGGGGGGAGAGAGAGGGAGAGGGGGAGAGAGAGAGAGAGAGAGAGGGGTTGGAGTGAGAGGGGGAGAAAGATGGGAGAGAGAGCGTGAGAGGGGGGGATCAAGTACCACCAAAAGAAAGTTCTATTTGTGGGAAAAAAAGGCCATTTTTTTGCGATTCGGCTCTGTGTCACTTTAACTGACAATTGCGTGGTCGTGCGACATTGTACCCAAACAAAATGTATGTCCTTTTTTTCCCACAAATAGAGCTTCCTTTTGGTGGTATTTGATCACCTCTGCGGTTTTTATTTTTTGCACTAAAAACAAAAAAAAGACCGACAATTTAAAAAAAAAAAAAAAAACAATATTTTTTACTTTTTGCTAT
Organism: Aquarana catesbeiana; assembly: GCF_042186555.1. NCBI lineage: Eukaryota > Metazoa > Chordata > Amphibia > Anura > Ranidae > Aquarana > Aquarana catesbeiana. Next base: position 406,526,601 of record NC_133329.1, read on the forward strand.
AACACATATCCCCCCCCCAAAAAAAGTAAAAAAACTATTTTTTTCCTCAGTTTAGGCCGATATGTATTTTTCTACTTATTTTTGGTAAAAAAAATCGCAATAAGCGTATATTGATTGGTTTGCGCAAAAGTTATAGTGTCTAAAAAATAGGCAATAGATTTATGGCATTTTTATTATTTTTTTTTTTTACTAGTAATGGCGGCGAGCTGCGATTTTTATCAGGACTGTGACATTGCGGCGGACAGATCCAACACTTTTGACACTTTTTTGGGACCCTTGACATTTATACAGTGATCCGAGCTAAAAATAGCCACTGATTACTGTATAAATGTCACTGGTAGGGAGGAGGTTAACACTAGGGGGGCAATCAAGGGGTTAAAGGTGTTCCCTTGGAAGTGTTTCTAACTGTATGGGGGACAAACTGACTGGAGGAGGAGAGAGATCGCTGTTCCTGATAACTAGGAACAGCAGATCTGTCTCTACTCCCATGACAGAACGGGGATCTGTCTGTTTACATTGACAGATCCTCGTTCTGGCTCTCTGTGGAGCGACCGCGGGTGGCCGGCAGACATCACAGCCGCCGGCCATGCACATCAGCTGCGGCGTTGCGCGTGCCTCCCACAGACGTACAACTACGGCGGTTTGCGCAGCTGTGCCAACTTGTACGGCGGCTGGTCGGCAACAGGTTAAAGTAACATTAAAGTTCAAATTTTGGTTTTCAGTTTTGGATGGAGGGGAGAGGGATTAGAACCCCTGTCAGTTTTGTATTGCTGTCTGTGTCCCCGTCCTTCTCTATCTGTCCAATTACGATTATCATTGAAAGTGAAAGAAAACTCCAAATATTGGGTTGTCCCCAGAAGAGTAATAGAGGAGAAATCATCCAATGGGGACACTAGTTCTGGTGACCTGGGATGGTGGGTGGGGGGTGGGGGGGAATCAAGAGTTTTCCTGTTTTGGCTATAGTCATACCTCCCAACATTTTGAGATGGGAATGAGGGACACCTACTAGCAAACGTATGTAGGCATAGGACACTCCCCCTGCCACACCCCCTTAAAGGAGAATTAACTAAAAAAAAAGATTAGTTAAACCAACAAGTGCTTTTTTTTCACCACAACTATTCCTTTATATTGGCTATTAAAATGTACAAATGCAGCAATTTAGAAATCAGATGAAAGGTTTAGCACTGGGAAACACTTTGAAAGATAAAAAGTGCATTTTATATACATCTTTATAGATCAGACCAAAATGAGGGACAAATGAGGAGGAATGAGGGACAGAGGGACATCGCAACAAATCAGGGACAGTCCCTCCAAATCAGGGACAGTTGGGAGCTATGGCTATAGGAAACCTCCCCAATGGGACACAGATGACACCAAAAATAACAAAAAACTCCCTTACTCTATGCAAAACTAAAAAAAAAATGTAAAATTGCCACAAAAAAAAATAAAAATAAAAAACAGGCGTCAGGAGATAGCAGAATTGGCCCCTGAACTCTCGTCAGCTGCTTCTATACCGCCTCTGAAAAGCAACCCACTGCAGATCAGTTTTCAGAGGCTGGTAAGCTTACCGTCTATCTGGCAGAAGCCTAACAGCTTCTCCACATTATTAATTCCATGGGGGGGGGGGGTGAATTGCGACAGTCCATATATTCATGTAGTCCAGCGCCCTCCATACAGCCAAAGCCTCAGCGGATACGATGACATAAACGGGCGGCGCTGTGCATTGTTGTGCGACGGCCAAAGAATGACGGATCGCACCAAAAACTACGTCCGCGCTCGTGGTCGCCATTTTCATGCCGATTCAGGCATTTTTTTTAATTGTACCAATAGAAGCCCCTGCAGCTGTTGCCCGGGAGCACATGGCATAGGTCTGAATGAGCCTCATAGACAATAATGGGATTCCTCTTGCTGTGCGGCGGCCAAAAAGCAACAAATCGCGCGTGGCGGCCGGGTTCACATCTATTCGTTTCTGCTTTTGGCTGTTTTTTTTTTTTTAATGTGCATTATATCACGTTTTCTCACTTTCCTCATTGGGAATCACAGAGCATGAAAACGTGCAGAAACGCGGACCTACCTCATTGTTCAGACCGCAATGCAACGCACCGCAGAGATCTCAACAGCCTAATCGAATAACACTGCGACTTATGACACCTGCGTCGTTTTGCTTTGCGTGTTAAAATGTTCAAGGCCTGAACGGGATCTAAGGCGAAGTTCACACTTCTGCGTCGGCATTCTCATTTTTTTTATTCGCAGCTATTGAAGTCTATGGGGCCCAAAACAGGCATTGTTTCACCAAAAGAAGTGCCTACAACCTTTTCCAAGAGAAGTCTTGGGTGGGATAAAAGGAGCACCCGGGGGGTTCCAGAAAACAGCAGTTTTTATATATAGTCCATAAGACTTTTATTAAAAGTATAAACACGTACATCAAGCCAACGCGTTTCGGCGAATGGGACGCACATCAAGGCAACGCGTTTAAGGGCTAATGAGTGAGCACAAAAAGTATATATACAAAAAGGAAAGGGGGAGTCAATTTTCCCGAAACACGTTCGCTTAATGTACATGTTTGATCCACTTGACCTCAGGAAGACTTACCCCCCTTTATGACTAGGCCATTTTTTGTGATGCGGCACTGCGTTATTTTAACTGACAGTTGCGCGGTCATGAGACACTGTACACAAATAAAATTTATGTCCTTATTTCCCCACAAATAGAGCTTTCATTTGGTGGTATTTGATCACCTCTGCGGTTTTTATTTTTTCCGCTATAAACAAAAAAAGACCAACCATTTTGAAAAAAAAAAAAACGAAAAACAATATTTTTGATTTTCTGCTAAAAACACATCCAATAAAAAAATGTAAAAAAACGAATTTCTTCATCAATTTTGGTCAATATGTATTCTGCTACATGTTTTTGGTAAAAAAAAAATCCCAATAAGTGTATATTGATTAGTTTGCACAAAGTTAAAGCGTCTACAAACTATGGGATATATATTGGAATTTTTATTTTATTTTTTCTTATACTAGTAATGGAGAGGATCAGCTACGTATAGCGGGACTGCAACATTGCGGTGAACAATCTGACACTAACTGACACTTTTTGGGAACCAGTGACAGTAAGTCTCCGTTCACATTGGAGCAACTTTTCATGCAACTTGACAGGTCAAATCGCAGCCTATTTCCGGCAATCGCACTGTTCAAATTGGTGCAACGCCGACTTTGCGGTGCCGCATTGATTTGAAAAGTTAGTTCCTGAACTACTTTTAGTGATTTTGGGTGCGATTTGCATAGACATCTGTACATGAAGCCACACAGATGTCTTCCAAGTAGCACTGCGGCTTTGAAATCGCACGATTCCTGATGAAGTGGCACAATTTCAAATCTGCAGTCAATGTGAACAAGGGCTAATACAGTGATCGGTGATAAAAATATTCACTGTCACTGTACTAATGACACTGGCTGGGAAGGGGTTAACATCAGGGGTGATCAAAGAGTTAACTGTGTGCCTAGCCAGTGTTTGTGTACTGTGAGAGGTGTTTTTACTAGGGGGGGAAAAAAATAATTTTGGTACCTGGAAAATCCATTCCTTCCCCCTTGTCAGAATAGAGCTCTTGATGATTGGTGGGTGCCGGCAGACATCCATTGCCTGGCACCCGCTGATCGGCTTCTGCTGTTACATGTGTGCCCCCCCCCCCCCAAGGCGGAAGTGCAGAATGCCCTGTAGCAGTAAATCTAGTATGGAGCGGCCCTTAGGTGGTTATACAGGATATTCGCCAATCTGGTGATGGACCCTCATACAGGAGCCAATCAGGAAGCAGACGTGCAGTTCTCGTGGACTATTGCTGGACAAGTTCTAACTAGCTAACTAATGCCATGGTCCCTTTAGAGGTTCTTTTCAGGTGTATGCAGTAGGCATAGCCCCAAATTGGGTGCCAAAATTGTAAGGGTAGGGTGAAGGGGTGGTTGTCATGTCCTCCATGTTTCCCTCCTCCTTGGGCGGCAAGCAAGGTTCACATAGGAGGGCTTTACGATATGGCCTTAAAGGTTGTTTCTGCGAGAAGTCTTGGATAGGATAGCGTGGGCAGAGTGGAAGAGGTTCCTTCCAGACCTTCTTGGGTCTTGGGCTGCTACCATTCAGATCTAGCCTTAATGGTCCTTCCAGCTAAAGTCTTGAGTAAGATAACGTAGGCAGAGTGGAAGGGCTCCCTTCCAGGAGGTCGTGCCCAACAGTGGATGGTGGTGGTGGACCCTCTTGGGTCTTGGGCTGCTACCATTCAGATATAGCCTTAATGGTCCTTTAAGCTGAAGTCTTTGGGAAGGATAGTGTAGGCAGAGTGAAAGGGCTCCCTTCCAGGAGGTCATGCCCAACAGTGGATGGTGGTGGTGGACCCTCTTGGGTCTTGGGCTGCTACCGTTCAGATATAGCCTTAATGGTCCTTTCAGCGAGAAGTCTTGGGTAGGAAAGAAAGAGCGCCCACTGAACAGATAATTGTAACTTTGATGTATGGTTCAAAAAATGTTTATTAAATACATAAACATGTAAATCAAGCCAATATGTTTCGGGGGAAACGGACTCCCCCTTTTTCAGGGCTAACGAGTAAGCACAAAAAATATATAGATATTTAATAGGAAAGGGGGAGTCCTTTCCCCCAAAACATGTTGGTTTGATGTACATGCTTATACATGTTTAATAAACGTTTTATGAACCATACATCAAAGTTGCCGTTTTCTGGACACCGAGCGCTCCTTCTATCCTACTCAAGACTTCTCGCGGAAACGACCATATCAAAACAGTAGCAGCCCAAAACCCAAGGGAGTCCACCACTACCATCCACTGTTGGGCAAGACCTACTAGATGGGACCTCTTCCAATCTGCCCATGCTATCCTACCCTAGTACCCAGACTTCTTGCTGAAACGACCATTAAAGCTGTATGGAAAGGCCACCTATGTGACCCTTGTTTGGAGTCCGAGGAGGGAAACATGGAGGACGTTGCCATTTTCTGGACACTGGGCATTCCTTTTATCCTACCTGGGACTTTTCACAGGAATGACCATTAAGGCAGTATCAGCCCAAGACCCAAGAGGGTCCACCATCCACTGTTGGGCACGACCTACTGGAAGAGACCTCTTTCTCTTTGCCCAGGCAATCACCTGCCCACGACCATCGGCTGATCCAGTCAGTCCAGCGCGGTCTCCAGCACAGACCAGAGACACCTATTTAGCTTATAGGAGCAGAAAAAAATGCTAGCGTGCATAAGTCGCACGGATCTGAATGGGTGTCATTGCAAACACTGGGCTGCAACTTATCATGTCCAAAGTCGCATGACGAGTCGCACAAGTGGGACTTTTTATGGGACTTTTATTGTCCTGCAACAGCCAAAAAAGCATGACAAATCACACTGATGTGAATGGAACTACGATCAGGGTCACGCCTCTGCGTCTGCATTTCATGCATTCCCACTGAAACCTATGATGGCTAAAAATGCGCATTATTAGACCATTAAAAAAAAAAAGTCCAAGTCGTACGGAAGCGCGTTGCGTAGTCATGAATGGGCCCCAATAGGATTGCTCTTGTCCTGTGACAAATGCCTTGCGACGCAGTGCGCGTCTTCTAGAAAACGTTCGATTTTCAACCGCTCATGCATTTTGCTTCTCCCGCAAAGTGTGACCGAGCTCCAGCTCTTTCCTGGAGCACTCCATGCAGATCTGAGCATGAAGGGGTTAATGCAAACAATTAGCTGAAAACAAAAGGAACTCATTTGGTTGGGGGGGAGAGGCAAGTTCAGGGCCGGAAGGTTTTAAGCTCACATGGAGCCCCTGAGGGGTTAACAACTGGCAGTGCCCCCCCTAGGTGAGGAGGAGGCGGGGGGGGTGCCATGTACAGGATGGGGGGGGGGGTGTCTGTACTGACCCCCCTCATTTGATAAAACACATGAATCCATTGATTGCAGCTCTGTGACCACCCCCCCCCCCCTGCTCCAGCCTCCAGGGGAGGAGGAGGCCAGGCTGGATAAAGGTGGAAGCTGATGCTCTGGCAGTGTTGGCTCCAGCAGGCACAGAGGATGAGGATGATGATGAAGGCTCTTCTGAGGTTCAGGGCCACCAGGCTGGACAGTGAGATGATGGGGGGCTGGAGGAGGGGGGCGCAGAGGCTCGCTGCCGGGGTGGTGGAGGGGCAGAGGACGTTACCCCAGGAGGGGGCTGCAGCTGGACCCAGGAACCTGAAGGAGATGCCCGGACCCAGCACCTTCCGCAACCTGCTGGAGTTCTTCTGGAGGGATGGATTCAGCCGCATTCATGAGATCCAGGTAGGGGCAGGAGGGGGAAATATGGGACATCAAAGCATCTGGGAGGACTGGCACCTCTGGAGGAGGCTGATCACACTGGGGGGGGGGGCACATCTGTACTGGGCATGGGGGCATCTGCAGTCACAGGGGGCAGATTGGGGGTGAGAAGGGCAGCTCAAAGAAATGGAGGTGCAAAGGGGATGGGGGGGGGGGGGGGTAATAAGAAACTAGAGTGGGTGCTAATAAAGGATTGATGTGGGAGGGGTAATAAAAGGATTGATGGGTGATGTGGGGGGAGGTTAATAAAGGATTGGAGGGGTGCTGGGGGTAAAAATGATGGGTGGGGAAAGATGGGAGGGGTGATGATGGGGTAATAAAGGATAGGAGGATGGGGTAATAAGGAATTGGAGTGGGTGCTGGGGGGGTAATAAAGGATGGGAGGGGGTGATGGGGGGGTAATAAAAGATGGAAGGGGGGTGATGTGAGGGGTAAAAATGGACTGATTTGTAATGTGGAATTAATATAGGATGGTGTTCTGGGGCTAAAAAAAGAATAAGGGGGGGATGCTGGGATAATGAATTGCTGGGGGTAATAAAGAAGGGGGGGGACGGGGGTTGTAGAGGATGGTAAAGGGGGTGGGGGGGGGGTTAAGAGGTGTGTGTGTGTGTGTGTGTGTGTGTGTGTGTTGTTTTGTTTTGTTTTTTTTGTTTGTTTTTTTTTGGGGGGGGGATGCTGGGTTTAATTAAGGTTGGAAGGGGGGTATGGGGGGGGGGTAAAAAAAGGTGGGAGGGGGGTGCTGGGGCGATTAATGTATGGGAAGGGGGTGCTGGGCATAATAGAGGATGGGAGGGGGCATGCTGGGGGGTATTGAAAGATAGACAGGGGCATGTTGGGGGGATGCTGCGGAGTATTAAAAGATGGAATGGGGGGGGGGCAGAGGATGGCAGGGGGGGTGTAATATATGGGGGGGGATAGAAGATGGCAAGGGGGTGCTGGGGGGGTGTAATATGGGGGGGGGATAGAAGATGGCAAGGGGGTGCTGGGGGGTGTCATATGGGGGGGGGATAGAAGATGGCAAGGGGGTGCTGGGGGGGTGTAATATGGGGGGGGGGATAGAAGATGGCAAGGGGGTGCTGGGGGGGTGTCATATAGGATGGGGGGGCAGATTTCTTTAGGGCTCAGTATAATACCGGCTGATAATGTGATTTGTCGGGTTCGCCCATTAGAATACAATGTATCGGATGTCACACAATGTAACGTTTTTCCGGATGAGGTTTTCTATGGGGAGATGTGAGTCCGGCACCTCGGGGGTTAATAACTTGGCTCGTCTCCCTCCACGTGCTCTTATACAAAGTTATACAACCGAGGGGCGGGGCCTGTCAGCACGCCCCGCCCCGCTCGTGTGCGGGGGGCGGGGCCGGTGTGGAGGGTGAATGCTTGGTTGCTCCTCGTCCCATCTCCTCTGAATGGAGGAGTGTGGTGGGGAGGATGGAGGGAGGGTTCTCCTGGAATCTTTGTTATCTTTTCCGCATTCTTTGTTCGTTTTGGGCGATACTTCTCTTGTTTTGCGTTCACAGGAACGCTGCGCCGCGTGCCAGCGCTAAGGCGTGGAGGAAAATGTTGGAAGGTCGCTGTGGGTTGTGCAGAGGATTAAATTGCATGAAATTAGTGATGCAATGTTGGCCGACCAGATGTTTGGACAGTTGCTGTTCCCAGCCTGGAAATGTTGGGTGGAATTCACGTTTTCCGCACGCGGGGAACGCCCGTTATTGAATGTACGGCCCGGACTTTTCTTTGAGGGATCGTTTCCGCTCCAATGTTGGGGTTGCGCACATCAGATGAACCATTGCATTCAATGGCGCTCCCCTCAATGCACTATGGCGACACACGTGCGTTTTTTAGCTTGTTGCAATGCATGGTAGTCCATTGCGTTAGAAAAAGGACATGTGTGTTTTTTTTTTTTTTTTTTTTTTTTTTCTTTTCCTTAGGTGGCCCCCATCACCCCCCCCAACACAATTTCTGTGACATGGCACATTGCAAAAAGGTAAATCGCCCCGAAATCCTCATTTGCAGTGCATCTGGAGAGTAGTCACAGTGCTTCACTTTTTCCACATTTTGTTATGTTGCAGCTTTCTTACAAAATGGATGAAATCATTTTCCTCAACATTCTACAAACAATACCCCATAATGAAAACATGAAAGAAGTTTGTTTGAAATCTTTGCAAATTTATTAAAAATGAAAATAAATTTAAAAAAATGTACAGAAGTAGTTGCAGCCTTTGCCATGACATTTAAAATTGAGCTCTGGTGTCTCCTGTTTCCTCTGATCATCCTTGATGTTTCTACAACTTGATTGGAGTCCACCTGTGGTGAATTCAGTTGATTGGACATGATTTGGAAAGGCGCACACCTGTCTATATAAGGTCCCACAGGTAACAGTGCGTGCCAGAGCACAAACCAAGCCATGAAGTCCAAAGAAATTGTCTGTAGACCTCCGAGACAGGATTGTATGGAGGCACAGATCTGAGGAAGGGTTAGGGTTGCCACCTCATCCCTTTGAAACCTGAACACATATTAATTGCACAGGTTCTGTGGCTGATTAAGGTGGTAATTAAAGCGTGATTCCGTCATTAAAAAAATAAATAAATAAAAGTCAGCAGCTACAAACACTGTAGCTGCTGACTTTAAATAAGTACTTGCGTGTCCTGGGTGCCCGTGATGTCGGCCGCCTGAGGCCGACCCATCCCTCGGCTCTCGGGTCCCGGCACCGCCAATCCTAGGTAAGGGAAACGGGCAGTGGAGCCTTGCGGCTTCACTGCCAGTTTCCTACTGCGCATGCGCGAGCGGTGCGGTGCTTTATGAACGGGACGCGATGTGTTGTGGGACACACACAGTTCCCATAACACACCGCGCCCCATTCCCCAGAAGACAACGCGAGAAGCAGAAGACTGAAGATCACCGCGGTGTAGGCAGAGGCAGATTAGGAAGACTGCCTAGCAACAGCCATTTTACGTAAGTAAAAAAATTTTTATTTTTTTGGTGCATTTTTTTTTTTTTTTTTTTTCAGGGTGGACCTCCACTTTAAACTCACTCTGTGCCTTATCTGCATTTAATTGGCCTCAGACCCTGTGTCATTCAAAGGTGTTCGGGTTTAAAGGGATGAGGTGGCAACCCTAGGAAGGGTACAGAAAAACATCTGCAGCATTGAAGGTCCCAATGAGCACAGTGGCCTCCATCATCTGTAAATGGAAGAAGTTTGGAACCACCAGGACTATTCCTAGAGCGGGTCACCCGGCCAAACTGAGCGATCGGGAGAGAAGGGCCTTAGCCAGTGAGGTGACCAAGAACCCGATGGTCACTCCTGACAGAGCTTCAGTGTTTTCTCTGTGGAGAACAACCATCTCTTCAGCACTCCACCAATCAGGCCTGTATAGTAGAGTGGCCAGACGGAAGCCACTTCCTTAGTAAAAGGCACATGACAGCCCACCTGGAGTTTGCCATAAGCCACCTGAAGAACTCTCAGACCATGAGCAACAAAATTCTCTGGTCTGATGAAACAAAAATTGAACTCTTTGCCTGAATAGCAAGCGTCATGTCTGGAGGAAACCAGGAACCGCTCATCACCTGGCCAATACCATCCCTACAGTGAAGCATGGTGGTGGCAGCATCATGCTGTGGGGGTGTCTTTCAGCAGCAGGAACTGGGAGACTAGTCAGGATTGAAGGAAAGATGAATGCAGCAATGTACGGAGACCGCCTTGATGAAAACCTGCTCTGGACCTCAGACTGGGGCGAAGGTTCATCTTCCAATAGGTCAACAACTCTAAGCACACAGCCAAGATAACAAAGGAGTGGCTACGGACAAACGCTGTGAATGTTCTTGAGTGGCCCAGACTTGAACCTGATTGAACATCTCTGGAGAGATCTGAAAATGGCTGTGCACCGACGCTCCTCATCCAACCTGATGGAGCTTGAGAGGTCCTGCAAAGAAGAATGAGCAGAAACTGCCCAAAAATTAGGTGTGCCAAGCTTGTAGCGTCATACTCCAAAAGACTTGAGGTTGTAAATGGTGCCAAGGGTGCTTCACCAAAGTATTTACAGCCTTTGCTCAATGCTTGGGTACATGGGATTTTTGTGTGTGTGTGTGTGTGTGGCTCTCTCGCTCGCTCTCTATCAGCTCTCGCTCTCGATCAGCTCTCGCTCTCTATCAGCTCTCGCTCTCTATCAGCTCTCGCTCTCTATCAGCTCTCGCTCTCTATCAGCTCTCGCTCTCTATCAGCTCTCGCTCTCTATCAGCTCTCGCTCTCTATCAGCTCTCGCTCTCTATCAGCTCTCGCTCTCTATCGCTCTCTATCAGCTCTCGCTCTCTATCGCTCTCTATCAGCTCTCGCTCTCTATCGCTCTCTATCAGCTCTCGCTCTCTATCGCTCTCTATCAGCTCTCGCTCTCTATCGCTCTCTATCAGCTCTCGCTCTCTATCAGCTCTCGCGCTCTCTCTCTGTGTGTCTCGCTCTCTATCAGCTCTCGCGCTCTCTCTCTCTGTGTGTGTCTCGCGCTCTCTCTTTCTGTGTGTGTCTCGCGCTCTCTC
>NC_133329.1:406542471-406548641 GCF_042186555.1 Aquarana catesbeiana
ACAGGCAGCTGAGCTGTGGTTTTACTGCCCATCAGAATTCTGAAATTGCAGCCTGACAGGACTGCGTACCTGGCGCAAGGCTTTGCTTCACAGCAGCGTCAAATTTAACTTAGGCTGTCAATGGGGCCGCACCGTGGCAGCGCGTTCCCTCAATGTAAAGTGTTAAGGTGGAAGTGTCCATCTTCAAGCCGAAGGCTTATTTGGTCAATGAAGCCGCCAACCACTGTACTCCGCGCTGAGACTTTATAGAAAGCTGCTTAATTCTTGTTAATTGCTTTGTAAACGCAGCTTAATCTGATACTCTGTAAACGATCGCTAAGAAGCCAAAGAGGAACGATTACTGTTTGCTAATCCTTCTCAACCTGGACTTTGCATGAAGCACTTTATTCATTTTCATTCCCAGTTTACCGGATGAAAGTTTCCATAATAATTTGCTTATTCATATTATTAACTCTGAATCGGATTTGTGAGCGTTGAGCTTCTAGGGGGTGTGGTTTTATTTTTTTTGCCATTTCAGCTCAGGAAGGTTATTTACCCCCCCCTTCTTCATGACCAGGCCATTATTTGCTATTCAGCCCTGCGCTACTTTAACTGGTAATTGCGCAGTCATGCAACACTGTATCCAAACTACATTCGTATCACTATTTTATTTTTTTCCCCACACAAATTTTATTTTTTTGAATGTTATAAAATATATATATATATATATATATATATATATATATATATATATATATATATATATATATATATATATATATATATATATATATATATATATATATATATATATATATATAGGCAGCTGATACAAGTCAGGTGCTTGTGTATTTTTAAAAGCAAGTATTAATGGATACATTGTACTACTACTTTGTGTCTTTTTTATATCCATTAGGCTCCACTAGTGAATTTGCGAAAAATGCATGTCACACTTGCGGTGCCATTCATTATTAACCAGTTGTCCACCACCAGCGGGAACCTGCCAGCAAGTTCCAACCAATAATTCACGTCCGGGACCTGCTGATCAGCTGTGTCCAATCACAGCCCAGAGCTCTGTACAGAGGGAGCTGTCTTTGTTTCTTATCCCTGCAAGGCAGGGATGTGAAATAGATCTATCTCTATATATACAGTGGGGACAGAAAGTATTCAGACCCCCTTAAATTTTTCACTCTTTATTATATTGCAGCCATTTGATAAAATCATTTAAGTTCATTTTTTTCCTCATTAATGTACACACAGCACCCCATATTGACAGAAAAACACAGAATTGTTGACATTTTTGCAGATTTATTAAAAAAGAAAAACTGAAATATTACATGGTCCTAAGTATTCAGACCCTTTGCTCAGTATTTAGTAGAAGCCCCTTTTGATCTAATACAGCCATGAGTCTTTTTGGGAAAGATGCAACAAGTTTTTCACACCTGGATTTGAGGATCCTCTGTCATTCCTCCTTGCAAATCCTCTCCAGTTCTGTCAGGTTGGATGGTAAACGTTGGTGGACGGCCATTTTTAGGTCTCTCCAGAGATGCTCAATTGGGTTTAAGTCAGGGCTCTGGCTGGGCCATTCAAGAACAGTCACTGAGTTGTTGTGAAGCCACTCCTTCATTATTTTAGCTGTGTGCTTAGGGTCATTGTCATAGTAGGTGAGGTCGAAAAAAGACACAAGTCCATAAAGTCCAACCTATGTGTGTGATTATGTGTCAGTATTACATTGTATGTCCCTGTATGTTGCGGTCATTCAGGTGCTTATCTAATAGTTTCCTGAAACTATCGATTCCCCCTGCTGAGACCACCGCCTGTGGAAGGGAATTCCACATCCTTGCTGCTCTTACAGTAAAGAACCCTCTACGTAGTTTAAGGTTAAACCTCTTTTCTCATTTTAATGAGTGGCCACGTGTCTTGTTAAACTCACTTCCGTGAAAAAGTTTTATCCCTTTTGTGGGGTCACCAATACGGTATTTATACATTGAAATCATATCCCCTCTCAAGCGTCTCTTCTCCAGAGAGAATAAGTTCAGTGCTCGCAACCTTTCCTCATAACTAAGATCCTCCAGACCCTTTATTAGCTTTGTTGCCCTTCTTTGTACTCGCTCCATTTCCAGTACATCCTTCCTGAGGACTGGTGCCCAGAACTGGACTGCATACTCTAGGTGCGGCCAGACCAGAGTCTTGTAGAGCGGGAGAATTATCGTTTTATCTCTGGAGTTGATCCCCTTTTTAATGCCAATATTCTGTTTGCTTTGTTAGCAGCAGCTTGGCATTGCATGCCATTGCTGAGCCTATCATCTACTAGGACCCCCAGGTCCTTTTCCATCCTGACCCTTCATACAACTGACTTTTCACAAGGAGATATGTAAAGTGCTTCAGGGAAGTGGCTCAGTATATGCTCCACCCGGTATCCCCGGGTGCTGGTCAGGATCATTGCAATCCAAAGGTGTGTGTGTGTGTGTGTGAGAGACCTCTGACACATTCATTGATTCAACAAGGAGTGGTAAACTGATATTATAATGTTTGGTAGATTATGGAGAGTTAAACCCCCTGACAGGCTCTCTCGCTCTCTCTCTCGCTCTCTCTCTCTCGCGCCCATTATGAGGGGTTCCCACCATCCCTGTGCTGAGCTCCCGGGTCTGATCACCTATTGTGCCCATGTTGAGTTACAACCGTCCCTTTGCTGAGTTCCCGGGTCTGCACATTTTGCTGTGCCCATTATGAGGGGTTCCCACCATCCCTGTACTTAGTTCCCAGGTCTGCATACCTGCTGTGCCCATTATGAAGGGTTCCCACCATCCTCCTACTTTCTCTATTATATGAAAATATATTTTGACCTAACCGGAGCAGTGTTAATACACAAAGTTGGGCAAGAACAGTCAGGAAGGGAGATCTCGCTATTGAAGATTCCAGGACATGTAGGAAGCCAAGGATTGACTCAGCCCGCATTCTCCACCTATAACTAAAATATCAGTTTTGGTGGACTGACCCTTTAATATAAAGGTCGTGCTTGAGGAACTAACTTGGACTCTGAGACCTACCTCCAAACCCTGATGGTTCCCATGTGAAATGTGACTCTCCACATGTCGGTATTTTTACATGCATAGTTTGTAATTAGTGGCTTCTTCACGCTATGCGTACATGCAACTGTTTTCGCATTGGGGCGGAGCGGTCCTTTTTTAATGATCTGAGTTCTCCGAAGTGTAATAAACTGTCTGCCTCCATAGTGACTAAGCAGCAGGACGGGTCTGGCTCTCCCGCTGACTTGTTTAACCAACGTTCATGTTTCATGGAATGTCAGCCAAGCAGCTGCTGCTCCGCGATGTTGGCTGGAATTCCCGTCATAAAAAAAAAATAAATCTGTATTAATCTGAAGGAATTTAATTTGATAGTAGAATCCTTCCATGAGAACCCTGTCTGCTGGTTAGTTCGCCTGCAGGCGCAATGTAATATCCCCCCCCCCCCCAATCTCCAATGGGGAATATTCTGATTTTATAGAAGTACAATGATCCTCCTGATATATAAAAAAAATAGCAGAAGGTTAAAAGAACCCTTTATAAGGGCTGACCTCCCCTACTGAAAATACAAGTTCCCGGCTGTCATTCTGGTCCAATGGCTGTTTTGGGCATTTGAATTGGACCAAAACGCCAGGCACTTAAAATGAACCTAAAGCCCATATGAAGATTTTCAGGTATTTCTATATTCTTAACACGTAGTACAGCTTTAAAACTGGCCTTCACTGATCTTCTGTAGCTGTATGAATGGTGGATAAATTCATACTCAAAGTTCACAACGGCAGCTTTCAGTCGTTTTGTCAGAAGCTCAGCTCTCCCAGCAGTGACTCTGCAACTCAGCTCACCCCTCTCCCAGCGGTGACTCTGCAGCTCAGCTCTCCCCTCTCCCAGCGGTGACTCTGCAGCTCAGCTCTCCCCTCTCCCAGCGGTGACTCTGCAGCTCAGCTCTCCCCTCTCCCAGCGGTGACTCTGCAGCTCAGCTCTCCCCTCTCCCAGCGGTGACTCTGCAGCTCAGCTCTCCCCTCTCCCAGCGGTGACTCTGCAGCTCAGCTCTCCCCTCTCCCAGCGGTGACTCTGCAGCTCAGCTCTCCCCTCTCCCAGCGGTGACTCTGCAGCTCAGCTCTCCCCTCTCCCAGCGGTGACTCCTCAGCTCTCCCCTCTCCCAGCGGTGACTCTGCAGCTCAGCTCTCCCCTCTCCCAGCGGTGACTCTGCAGCTCAGCTCTCCCCTCTCCCAGCGGTGACTCTGCAGCTCAGCTCTCCCCTCTCCCAGCGGTGACTCTGCAGCTCAGCTCTCCCCTCTCCCAGCGGTGACTCTGCAGCTCAGCTCTCCCCTCTCCCAGCGGTGACTCTGCAGCTCAGCTCTCCCCTCTCCCAGCGGTGACTCTGCAGCTCAGCTCTCCCCTCTCCCAGCGGTGACTCTGCAGCTCAGCTCTCCCCTCTCCCAGCGGTGACTCTGCAGCTCAGCTCTCCCCTCTCCCAGCGGTGACTCTGCAGCTCAGCTCTCCCCTCTCCCAGCGGTGACTCTGCAGCTCAGCTCTCCCCTCTCCCAGCGGTGACTCTGCAGCTCAGCTCTCCCCTCTCCCAGCGGTGACTCTGCAGCTCAGCTCTCCCCTCTCCCAGCGGTGACTCTGCAGCTCAGCTCTCCCCTCTCCCAGCGGTGACTCTGCAGCTCAGCTCTCCCCTCTCCCAGCGGTGGCTCTGCAGCTCAGCTCTCCCCTCTCCCAGCGGTGGCTCTGCAGCTCAGCTCTCCCAGCGGTGGCTCTGCAGCTCAGCTCTCCCAGCGGTGGCTCTGCAGCTCAGCTCTCCCAGCGGTGGCTCTGCAGCTCAGCTCTCCCAGCGGTGGCTCTGCAGCTCAGCTCTCCCAGCGGTGGCTCTGCAGCTCAGCTCTCCCAGCGGTGGCTCTGCAGCTCAGCTCTGCTTCACCTCTCTCTCAGCAGCAGTGGCGGTGCGTCCAAAAGGGCGCATGGGCACCGCTCACTCTCTCCTGCCACCCCTCTAGCACCAGTAGATGGATTCATGCATTGCATGAATCTATCTATGGCCGCCACTGCCACCCCCTATTCAGGCGCCCGGCCCCTTTTTGGGCGCCTGAATTACAGCGGTTGGGGGGGGGGGTTGAAGCACCTAATTGGAGCCATAGGCTCCAATAGGCGTAGGGCGGCACAGTGGTATAGTGGGTAGCACTCTCACCTAGCAGTAAGAAGGGTCGCTGGTTCGAATCCCAACCACGACACTACCTGCCTGGAGTTTGCGTGTTCTCCCTGTGCCTGCGTGGGTTTCCTCCGGGTACTCCGGTTTCCTCCCACACTCCAAAGACATGCTGGGAGGTTAATTGGATCCTCTCTAAATTGCCCCTAGTATGTATGAATGTTAGTTGGGGACCTTAGATTGTAAGCTCCTTGAGGGTAGGGACTGATGTGAATGTACAATGTATATGTAAAGTGCTGCGTAAATTGACGGCGCTATATAAGTACCTTAAATAAATAAAAAAGGTCACCTGCGAGTGCCATGCCACACTGAACCGCCTCTCAACCAATCAGGTGCTCAGATCTGTTACTCGTCACCTGATTGGCTGAAAGGACAGGTGCTGTGATTGGCCACCAGGCGGGTGGAGAGGATGGGAGAAGACATCGAGGAGCTGTCCCACCAAGACGGTTAAGTGCAGACGGCAGGGGGCACACTGGCAGCATTTGATATGGCACAGTGGTGGCAATTGATGGGCACAGTGGCGGAAATTGATGGTACAGTGAGGCTGCAATTGTTTCAGTTTGTCGCCCCCCCCCCAATTTTTGAGCACCAGCTGCCACTACTCGGCAGTAATTCAGCAGCTCAGCCCCTCAGCAGTGACTTGGCAGCTTAGTGTCCTCCTCCTCCCAGCAGTTGCTCAGCTCTACCCATCTGCCAGCCGTGTCTCGGCAGCTCAGATTTTCCTTTTTACTCAGCATCTCGGCCCCTCGGCTGTGACTTGGCAACCCAGCGTCATCCTCTCCCAAAAGTGACCCAGCCACTCGGCTTTCTCTTCTCTCAGCTGTGACTGAGTAGCTCAGCTTCAACTCTCCCAGCAGGTGACTCGGCATCTTGGCCCCTCAGCAGTGACTCCTCGGCTCTCCCCTCTCCCCACAGGTGACTCAGCAACTTGACTTTCTCCTCTCCCTTTACTGCAATTT
>NC_133329.1:406549141-406578048 GCF_042186555.1 Aquarana catesbeiana
GGCCCGATCTGAAATATCTAGAAGAGCAAACACTGTGTTTACAGAAAGGGACAAAAACGGGAAGCTGTTGCGTTACTGGTAGCTGACTGTCACTCTATCACTATTATTCCGGTAATTAAAAGTACAGGGGGAGACATGATATGAGATCCCAAATTAATCATGCAAGAATTTTGTTAACTTTTTTTTTCCTCTCTCTACGCCCCTATACCATCGTATGATGAATCGGCCCTAGACTCCCTCCTGACGGATTTACCCATACCTAAATTGTCAGAAAAAGACTCCAGTATCCTAGAGGCTACAATTACAGTCAAAGAAATTCAACAGGCCGATTTTTGCCTTTCCTCCGCACAAGGCTCCTGGACCAGATGGTCTGCCAGCAGACTTCTGTAAAATGAATGTAGAGACCTTAGCCCCCAGACTAAATACACTGCTGACATATTGCCATGAGCATGAAACCTTGCCAGAATCCATGTTGGAGGCTTACATGGTTCTCATTTTGAAACCAGGTAAAGATCCTCTGGAATGTGCGTCATACCGACCCATAGCATTATTAAATATGGATCTAAAAATTTTAACTATAATACTGGCAACTAGACTGGCCACAATTATACAAACCATTGTCAATATTGACCAGACGGGCTTTATGCCGGGCAAATCCACAGACACAAACCTGAGGAGATTATTCACTCATCTCCAAATTCAGTCAGATTTCTCAGCAACTAGAGTTGTAGTCTCTATAGACTTTGAGAAAGCATTCGACTCGGTGGACTGGAGGTACATGCTCAAGGTACTAGAGGTAATGGGATTCGGTCCACGTTTCAGGAAATGGGTCTCCTTACTATACAAATCCCCGAAAATAGCAATAAGATTGGGCACTTTCATTTCAGACTTCTTCGCAGTGGGGAGGGGGACCAGGCAGGGTTGCCCCCTATCCCCATTCCTATTCTCGCTTGCGTTAGAACCTTTGGCGGTGGCTCTTCGATCCTCAGAGCAGATCACAGCGATTAAAATAGGCACAATTTCTGAAACTGTAGCACTGTATGCAGATGATATGCTGCTTTTTCCTCAGCGAGCCTCGAGACTCTCTTAGGATAGCCCTGGAATCATAGACCGTTTTGCAGATACTCTGGATTAAGGGTAAACTGGAATAAATCTTCTATACTACCTTTGGACCCGGCGGCCCGTGATGTGGCGGACCCAGATCTTCCACTTCAGTGGGTTTCCTCCCTTAAATATTTAGGAATCAAAATTACCTCCAACATACAGGATTACATGCCCCTTAACCTGGTGCCACTGATATCTTTATTAAAAGCAAAAAGTTCAGGCCTGGACAAATCTGCCATTATCTCTAATAGGCAGAATAGCCTTGCTCAAAAGTGAAATTCCTCCCTGTAATTCTCTACTTCCTGAGAAATGCTCCAATTTGGATCCCCAAAGCATATTTAAAAAGATTGACAGTATAGTATCTTCTTTCCTTTGGGCACCCAAACCCCCAAGAATAGGTCTTAAAACGTTACAGGAACCTGGCGTTCAAGGGGGACTAGCACTACCGGATTGGCAAAAATATTACTTAGCCGGACAAATGGTTTTTGCTCGTAGGTGGCTAATAGCAGAGGATGGGATGCGGCCACAGTGTGGAGGCAGCACAACTGGGTTCCTATGAAAGCCTCAGATATGCACTATTTAGAGGAACTAGATCTGACCTCCCACTGACGACCACAATGAAGGCGACAATAAAGGCGTGGGAGATGGCGGTGAAGCTGGCAAGTCCAAGTTTTGGGGGAGTCTCGCCATCGGCTCCTTTATGGATGAACCCAGCTTTACCCCACTTCTACAAATTTCAAGACCCCCGCGGTATGGGCAATAAACGGGTATAAAGACATTAAGAGACATTACTCACTTTGGAGAATTACAGACATTCCCTCAACTAAAATCCAGACATGATCTCCCAAATTCATATCTGTTCAGGTTTCTGCAGCTCAGGCATGCATTTCAGATGCAGTTTCGAGAGATGAGGGTGGAATCTCTGCCATCGTCCCTCGAATCCATACTATCAAGTTAGGATTTAGTAAAGACACTATCACTAACATATAAGGAATTTTTCAAATCCACTCCAAAAGGGATTTCTAGATGTCGGGAAAAGTGGGAGGCGGAGATACATGATGTGCAGGGGGAGGACTGGGACGATATGTGGTCACAACCATTTAAACACCTCGTATCAGCAAGGGATCGGTTGATCCAGTTTAAATTTTTGCACAGAAGCTATTACACTCCAGATAGACTAGCAAAGATTTTTCCGAATGTCTCAGCTGAATGTTGGAGGTGCTCTCAGTCTCCGGCAGATGCTGATCATGTCTTTTGGAGCTGCTCACAGGTTCAGAGGTTCTGGACGGATATAACAACTTGCATAGCAGACTTACTGTCAATACCCATACCGGTAACAAGCAGAGTTTGTCTGCTTGGACTGGTAGAGGAGGTGGTGCCATCACGTGCTATGAGAACCATGCTCAATATCTTCTTATTTTATGGTAGAAAAGCCATCCTGTTACACTGGAAAAAACCCGGAGCTCCAACCGTGGAACTCTGGAAGGGTTTGGTTAATACTATGCTACCTTACTACAAGCACACATATGAAGCAAGAGGTTGCTTAAAAAAATTTGATAAAGTCTGGCACACATGGTACAACTCTAGTGATACAGTGGGATAGGGTGGATAAGTACAGTCTGATGCATTGATATACAGGAGAATCCTGATCTTATAGAAAGAGAAAAGATGGTGCTGCGTGGTTTTTCTTGTTCTTTTTTTTTTCTTTCCTTTTTTTCTTCTTTTTTTTTTTTTTTTTTTTTTTTTTTTTTTTTTTTTGTGTTAAAGATACTGTAAATAATCATATAAATTCCATAGTTCTTGCAGTGCATCTATGTTGAATACCAACAGCATTCAATCAAATAGATAAAGAAATACGGTGTAATTTACATAGATACAATATGTGGCTATACAAGAGTAGAGTAATGTCTGACTAAGATTAATACATTACCCAAAATCCGCTATGATGAGCTGTGACTCAAGTTGGGGTGATGGGAAGGGAGGTGGGTGGGAAGAGGGATATGGGGATCAAATAGGATAGATAGTTGAACTATGTTCAGAATAGGAAGGCCATGTTGGCCATACCTTGCGGGTGTCCATGTTGGTCACCTAAAAATACAGCTTGTTTGTATTACTGTCTTGTACTAAATGGAAAATCAATAAAAAGAATTTTTAAAAAAAAAAACACTGTTCTAATTTATTTCTGGCAGTGGCCATCTTGAGTAAGGGCAGATGATTCATGTAGCATTTACTTTCTGGAATACGTCTGCCCTTAGTTCAGGCATGCAGGCAGGAGGGTGTGCTTAGCTGAGAAAACCCCTCCTACCCCTCTGAAGACTCCTGGGGTGTATGAAATCATTTGCCTAGGCATGGAAACCAGGAAGTTACTAAAAGTTCAAAACAAGTAAATATAATATAATATACTTTCCTATCTAGTTTACTAATGCTATCAGCATAACGATTAGTTCCTGTTGGTTTGAGAGAGTGAAATTCCACTTTAACTTGTGTGTGTGTGTTTTTTTTTTTTTTTTTTTTTTTTTTTTTATTTTTATTTATTTTATATATTATTTATTTATTTTTCTGTGTTCTATCGGTAGGTTGTTTCCAGTTTTACCCGGAAATGGTCGTGTTACCCAGGATGACTTGGTTTTAGGCGGATATTTAATACCAAAAGGGGTAAGTGGGTTTTTTTTTTCTTCTTTTTCTTTATATATTTACTGCTTTGTGGTCACTGACACATTGGGGCTCATTTAAAATATTTGCCTATAAATGTTTGAAATTTATTTCGGGTTGCACAAAGTTTTCTCTCTGGTTTTTTTCTAACCAATTAATTCTTGTATCATCAGCTCCATCCAGTGGTCAAAATGCGGTATAACTTGCTGAAAGGCCTCAATAATGAAAAAGTATCACATTTTGGCCATTAGATAGACTAATTCCTGAATCATCAGTTCTATTTTATAAACCATTAACGTGTGGTGTGTTTTTTTGTTTTGTTTTGTTTTTGTTTTTTTGTTTTTTGTTTTTCTCTCAAGCTTGCATGAATGACATTCATGCAACAAATGTTTTATAAATAGACCCCTTAGTGACCAGTACACAAGAAGTATCCCACTACACTTCTTTGGGGGAAGGGAGATATAATCAGAGGCTGGTGCCTGCATGCTGGATTCTGTAGTTCTTCACTGAGAGGATTCCCTCCTAAAGGGCGATTTTCTACAATTTTGAAAGTCATGATCTATAAACCTTTTACTAGTGTATTCCTACTGTTTTTGTGTTTGTTTTTACAATACCAAAAAAAAAAATCATTTTAATATATTATACTTCCATACTGTATATTTTAATATACAGGGTGCCCAAACAATTGCCATAGATAAGGCAATTGTAGCTAAAGTACCTTTTTTTATTTACAAATGATTTATTGCAAAATATTTATTTGCTACATTTTTCTACACACATGAAGTCTTCTCCCCTCTCATGGAGAACATGTTTCCAAGAGATCTGTTTTATGCAAATATTTAAAAATAAATATTATGAGTTTAAAAAAAAAAAAAAAATTCTCATGTATGGGGAATTTTGCGACACTCCGTATTAGTAAGGTTAGATTTTAAATGGATATCTCACACCCCTTACATTTTTGTAAATATTTTCTTCTATCTTTTCATGTGACAACACTGAAGAAATGACACTTTGCTACAATGTAAAGTAGTGAGTGTACAGCTTGTATAACAGTGTAAATTTGCTGTCCCCTCAAAATAACTCAACACACAGCCCATAGGCATGCGCACAGGGTGTGCCGGGGGTGCCTAAGCACACCCTAATCCACCCCCCATGTGCATTAGCATTATCCAGGTGGAACACCAGGTGGGTGATTAGGGGTGCCAGTAGCCAGTGCAAATGCCCCCATTATATTAAAGGTTAGGTTCAACTTTAGGAACACGTTACACCTTTATTTAGGGTGTAACGTAATATGCTCCCAATCAACTGCCTGCCACCACCAGAGCCTCTTCCGTTTGGGGTGCACACCCTAATGTAATAGGCTGCGCACACCTATGACACAGCCATTAATGTCTAAACCGCTGGCAACAAAAGTGAGTACACCCTTAAGTGAAAATGTCCAAATTGGGCCCAATTAGCCATTTTCCCTCCACGGTGTCATGTGACTTGTTAGTGTTACAAAGTCTCAGGTGTGAATGGGGAGCAGGTGTGGTAAATTTGGTGTTATCGCTCTCACTCTCTAATACTGGTCACTGGAAGTTCAACTTGGCACCTCATGGCAAAGAACTTTCTGAGGATCTGAAAAAAGAATTGTTGCTCTACATAAAGATGGCCTAGGCTATAAGAAGATTGCCAAGACCCTGAAACTGAGCTGCAGCACAGTGACCAACACCATACAGCGGTTTAACAGGACAGGTTCCACTCAGAACACACCTCACCATAGTCTACCAAAAAAGTTGAGTGCACGTGTCATATCCAGAGGTTGTCTTTGGGAAATGGACGTATGAGTGCTGCCAGCATTGCTGCAGAGGTTGAAGGGGTGGGGGGGGGGGGGGGTCAGCCTGTCAGTGCTTAGACCATACACCACACACTGCATCAAATTGGTCTGCATGGCTGTTATCCCAGAAGGAAGCCTCTTCTAAAGATGATGCACAAGGAAGACCACAAACAGTTTGCTGAAGACAAGCAGACTAAGGACATGAATTGCTGGAACCATGTCCTGTGGTCTGATGAGATCCAGATAAACGTATCTGGTTCAGATGGTGACAAGCGTGTGTGGAGGCAACCAGGTGAGGAGTACAAAGACAAGTGTGTCTTGCCTACAGTCAAGCATGGTGGTGGGAGTGTCATGGTCTGGGGCTGCATGAGTGCTGCCGGCACTGGAGAGCTACAGATCATTGAGGGAACCATGAATGCCAACATGTACTGTGACATACTGAAGCAGAGCATGATCCCCTCCCTTCAGAGACTGGGCCGCAGGGCAGTATTCCAATATAACGACCCCAAACACACCTCCAAGACGACCACTGCCTTGCTAAAGAAGCTTTGAGGGTAAAGGTGATGGACTGGCCAAGCATGTCTCCAGACCTAAACCCTATTGAGCATCTTTGGGGCATCCTCAAACGGAAGGCAGAGGAGCGCAAGGTCTTCAACATCCACCAGCTCTGTGATGTCGTCATGGAGGAGTGGAAGAGGACTGGCAACCTGTGAAGCTCTGGTGACCTCCATGCCCAAGAGGGTTAAGGCAGTGCTGGAAAATAATAGTGGCCACAAAAAATATTGACACTTTGGGCCCAATTTGGACATTTTCACTTAGGGGTGTACTCACTTTTGTTGCCAATGGTTTAGACATTAATGGCCGTGTGAGATATTTTGAGGGGACAGCAAATTTACACTGTTATCCCCTTCCCACCGACCGTACGCAGATATGCATACTCGGCTTTCCGGGGTTATACCGGGATGATGCCCGCAGCTGCAGGCATCATCCCGGTACCGTTGTTTACAGCGGGCGATCGGCTACTCGTGTATAACAACCGATGCGGCTAAAAGCCGCTCGGTTGTTATACCGGAGGAGCGGGAGGGGACATCCTCCCCCCTCCCGCCGCTGTTACCGGGACTCCCGTGCGATCGGGAGGCCCAGTGTCCAATCGGGTACCGCTGGGGGCGGGCTAGAACGAAGCTGTCAACGCATATGTAAACGGTGTTCAAACCACACATGTGAGGTATCGCCACGATCGTCAGAGCAAGAGCAATAATTCTAGCACTAGACCTCCTCTGTAACTCAAACCTGGTAACTGGTATATATTTCAATTTAATATTTTATTACTATTATATGATCACATTTTTTTTTTTTTTTTCCCCCACGTATGTGTCTGTCTCCCTGATCAGACTCAGTTGGCGTTGTGTCATTACTCCACATCATACGACCAGGAATATTTCACGGCAGCGGAAGACTTCCAGCCAGGACGCTGGCTGCGGCACGGACACCTGGACAGAGTAGAGAACTTTGGCTCCATTCCCTTTGGATACGGAATCCGCAGCTGTATCGGGAAGAGAGTTGCTGAGTTGGAGATTCACCTGGCTCTGATTCAGGTAAAGGTGGAACTGCTGTAGAAGAGAAATCCACCAAATTCCTACCCCCCCCCCCCCCCCCCCCCCAATTCTCTGTTCTCCAAGCTACAAAAATATTTTATTATTATTTTACATACATATGTTCTATTCCATTGGAGTGTTGAGGTTTCCCTTTTTTCCTAGGTGGTGGTTTTTAATATTTCTTCCCCCCCCCCCCCCCCCTCTTCCTATTACAGTTGCTTCAGAATTTTGAGATCAGGACTTCACCCAAGACCCAGACTGTTCTCCCAAAAACACACGGACTTCTGTGCCCCGCGGGGGCCATTAACGTATGCTTTGTGAACCGCGAGTGAGACGCAGATCATGGTGTTTCAGATCTCCGGCATCTACTGAACGAACCCAACACTTCATGAAGACTTCTTTTTCCTTTTTTATGTAGAACTGTTCTAAGGTCCTTTTGACTTGTGCTGGATGTTTTGTATATGAGGTAGGTCTTGGAGGTCTAGGGGTAGGTGGTGGAATACAACGCTCTACCTTGCACTTTTTTTACTGTATGAATAAGAGATGGACTGGAGGAGGAGGAGGAGAGGAAATTTTGCTTGAACTCCGGAAACTCCAACCTTTTGTGTTTTCTGGAGGAGCTTTCCGAAGGAAGGTTTGTGGAGTCCAAGGGCTCATTATTGGCCTGGATAAGCTGGAACTTGTGTTTTCCCTCATTTCTAGGGCCAAAGGCCACCCTATGCTCTTAATCTTAACACTGTGCCTTAACACTTTCTTTTAATGGATTTTTAAAGGTCTGTTTTGGATGAATGCTTGTAGGGCTTTAGGCCACAAATATTTTATTTTGAGACCTTCCCAGGCTTCAGCTACTCCTGACAGGGACCCTTCAACACCATCCGATTTGGTGCCTTTTTCTATTGGTTTATTTGTCTTCAGGGGGTGGGGGAGGGATTGACAGGCACTTTAAAGTTGCTGCTTTTTTTTTTTTTTTTTTTTTCCTCCGGGCATCAAGTTAGCCGATTTTTAGTACATGACGAGTTCGCTCGATCTTCAGCCAATATTTTACTGTTTTTTTTTGTTTTTTTTTTTTAAATTTGACGACATGGGGCATGTTTTATTAAATGAATGCATGGCAAGCTGTCCAGTGAAACTGCTGGTACATTCTTTTCAAAATCAAATGTCTTCAGGCTAGTTCCTCCACAGGTTGCATTTCAGGAAATGGCCATTAGATGGTGATAAGAATCAGGTTTTCCTATTTCTGCTACAGGTCAATTGTTGAATCTACCAGTTTCTTACGAGCCTCAGCTCCATCTAGTGGCCATAAAACGTATTTCCCTAAACCACTCTTTTTTTTCTTTTTTTTTTTTTTTTTCCTTGTGTAAATGAATAACATTCGACCTGTAGAGGAAACCGGATGAATGTTCCTGAGGTTTTGCTGAACAAATTGCTTTGCAATGTTTTTACATGTGCTTTTTAAGGTTGGCATCATGTGTGTTTTTGTTTGTATGTCCTGCCTTTTTTGCATCCTGACACACAGGGTCATCTAGACAGGGAGAGAGGGCAACCCTCCACAAACCATATTTGACTGAGGGTCTAACCTTTCCCCATTCTAGAACACAAAAATGTATTCAAATCTAAACTGTACTAAAGAAGACCTCTGCTGACCTCCTGAAAATGCCGGTGTCCTGAGTCGCTGGTCAGGAAAGCTGGCGTGAAATTGTGATTTTCAGATTGGTGCCAGGTGGGTGACTCAAAGTCCTGAAGCCGCTTGGATTAGCATGACAGCCGGGCAGACAGTACTTCCAGAGGGAGAAGGAAGCGATGGCTTTAAGCCTCGTACACACGATCGGATTTTTCGAAAGGGAAATGTGTGAAATTGTCGGATGTTCCACGGACAAATGTTGGACGGCAGGCTTTAAAATTTTCCGCGGACAAATGTCTGTTGCCAGATTTTCCGAGCGTGTGTACACAAGTCCAAAGTACAAACACGCATGCAAGGATGAGCCGAAAGCGGTCGGTCTTGTAAACTAGCGATCGTAATGGAGAATTAACATTCGTGGCGCGGCAAATTATGAAATCTGGAAATGCAGCGCACAATTCTCTTCTTCTTTAATGGGATAATAATGAAGCTGCTTTGCTGGTGATACTGATGGAGTTATTGCAAACTAATTTTCAAAGGCTTTTTTTTTTTTTATTTCTTTTTTTTTTTTTTTTTTTTTTTTTTTTTGGGGCAAGTTACCACAACACCATTCTCTGTAGTTTTTAAGATCAAAGATACATCTATGTTGGTGTCCCTTGTCAATTTTTACATTGTATTTTTTAAAATGTATTAAATGTAACTGCCTACTCCCAAACTGTCATTTGAAATAAAACACATAGCCAAGTATTAATCTCCATTATTTATTTATTTTTTATTGTGCCTTTTAAAAAAGCATGGCTAATTTTGTTTTCTATCAAAAGAACCTAACCAAAAAGTGCATTCTATGCATCCAAAAATATAACACATCAAATCCTTATTTTATTTTTTGGGTGAATAATAAAATGTGTCCTGCTTCTTAATATAGGGGATCAACAATGCCAAGAGTTGATGAAAGCAGGGGTCCATCATCTGGAGAATTCCGAAAATCATCCGGATTATTCTCCTGGAGCTCCCGCAGCAAAGGCATATGACATAATTGGTCACGATTTTAATAAAGCAACCGATTTTGGTCCAAGAACTCCTCCTCCTCCCCCTCCCAAGTCCAGTCTAGGAACAGGAGGTCAAAGCAATAACTCCAAGGCCAATAATAAATAACACGTTATCTCCTCTGATTCCGCAACATGGCTGGTTGCCGAACGGCTGTTCAGAAACGAACTGAAAAGCACGAAATGAAAAGCGCGAATCAACACTCACGACTTCTACTAACACGAAATTAGCAGAAGGAGCCCAAAGGGTGGCGCTAAAGAGCTGAAAAACCACGTAGTAAGTCACTACGTTTGTGTTTGTTGGCCAACAATTCCTTGCCATTTTGTATGCAAGACAAAATCCAGGCACACGCCCTTCAGACAAAAGTCTGAGTGTTTTGTCTGTGGAAAATCTGATCGTGTGTACGAGGCTTTAGTCCTATTGATGTTGAAAGGCTGAACCGGGCAGGTGTGCCGCTTGTCCACTTGGCCGTGTCGTGTTAAATATCACACCCCGAAGCACATGGAGAGCCCCCTCACTGGGACAGGAAAGGGGGGGAGCATGTATCATTAAAGCCTCTTTTACAAGAGCAGCCAGGGGACAGTAAAAACAAGATTGGGCCACAATTTTACCACCCCCTGGCCGCTCTTGTAAAAGAGGTTTTAAAAATACATGCACCCCCCTCCTTTCCTGTCCCAGTGAGGGGGTTGTAGGTGAGAGGGAATCGCAAAGACAACGGCTCTAAAGCTGCTGCATTGAAGGATGACTTATATTCTATTCCCAGCTCATCATTATCAGTGTTCAACTTAAAGTGCACCTGTCATAAGAGGAATTTGAAGGCTGCCATTTGTGGTCTGCTTCTGCTTAACTCTTGAGGAAATAGGTGTGGGGTGTGGTGATTCTCTTAACCCCTTTTCTGCCAAAAGCAGAAAAACCCTCAAAGCTGGCAGCTAACCCTGGAGAATAAAATGGTGGAAGCTGCAATTTTTATTGTCCCATGATTGTAGCACAACTTTTGATCAAACCCGTATTTGGTGCGTACAAACTCCATATATTACCCAATTTGTTTGGATTATTAAAGATTGGGTTGTGCCGAGTAAATAGCTACATAACCATGTCCAGCTTTTTAAAATTTGCACACCTGTGAAACTGCAACAAACTTCGAAGCCCAAAATTGACCACAGGCAACGCTTTAAAAGCCACAAAAGGTCATCCATTTTAGCGTTGACCATAACCCATGGCCCCGGAGGTATTCCCCTCCTGATGAAGGGGGGGACTCTCTGAACCCCTGAAACATGTTGGCTTTTATGACATAAGTCTATATTTAATTTTTTTAACTTCTACCTTCTGCTTTGAATGCTTCATTTCTTGCACATCCACTGTATACTTTTTCAGGACTGGTTGTTCAGAAGCATGTTGGAAATAAAAAGAAAAGTGTTGGTGTTCCTCATCTCTATGCTTGTTCCAGGTCAGCAACCTAGAAAGCGTGAGTCGGGGAACCAGCATATTCTAATAGGCAGCCATCCTAATTCCCTTATGACCAGTGTGCACTTGAAAGTCATTTTGGAATGTTTTGGGGTTTTTTTTGTCTTGTTTGTTTTATTAACATGCTGGCTCTTTGTTTGAGACTTGTACTTTCACCACTAGAGGGAGCAATTGCCCAGAGGCTCACTAGAGCAGGGGTCTCTAAACTTTTTAGCCAGAGGGCCACATTGTAGATTTTACAAATATTCACGGGCCAAAAAAATGTGTTCATTATAAATAAATTAATACAATTTAAATCTCATCATAGCCTTTGCGCACGTCTGTGTCCCTATCAGAGTCTCCTTGCACATTGTGTCCTCATCAGTGTGTCCCCAGCATCAATGTCATCATTAGTGTGTCTTCAGCATCAATGTCCTCATCAGTGTGTCCCCAGCAATCAATGTCATCATTAGTGTGTCTAGAGCATCAATGTCCTCATCAGTGTGTCCCCAGCATCAATGTCCTCATCAGTGTGTCCCCAGCAATCAATGTCATCATTAGTGTGTCTTCAGCATCAATGTCCTCATCAGTGTGTCCCCAGCAATCAATGTCCTCATCAGTGTGTCTTCAGCATCAATGTCCTCATCAGTGTCTTCAGCATCAATGTCCTCATCAGTGTGTCCCCAGCAATCAATGTCATCATTAGTGTGTCTAGAGCATCAATGTCCTCATCAGTGTGTCCCCAGCATCAATGTCCTCATCAGTGTGTCCCCAGCAATCAATGTCATCATTAGTGTGTCTTCAGCATCAATGTCCTCATCAGTGTGTCCCCAGCATCAATGTCCTCATCAGTGTGTCCCCAGCAATCAATGTCCTCATCAGTGTGTCCCCAGCATCAATGTCCTCATCAGTGTGTCCCCAGCATCAATGTCCTCATCAGTGTGTCCCCAGCAATCAATGTCCTCATCAGTGTATCCCCAGCATCAATGTCCTCATCAGTGTCCCCAGCATCAATGTCCTCATCAGTGTGTCCCCAGCATCAATGTCCTCATCAGTGTCCCCAGCATCAATGTCCTCATCAGTGTGTCCCCAGCATCAATGTCCTCATCAGTGTGTCCCCAGCATCAATGTCCTCATCAGTGTGTCTCCAGCATCAGTGTCCCCAGCATCGATGTCCTCATCAATGTCTCCAGCATCAATGTCCTCATCAGTGTGTCCCCAGCATCAGTGTGTCCCCAGCATCAATGTCCTCATCAGTGTCTCCAGCATCAATGTCCTCATCAGTGTGTCCCCAGCATCAATGTCCTCATCAGTGTCCCCAGCATCAATGTCCTCATCAGTGTGTCTCCAGCATCAGTGTCCCCAGCATCGATGTCCTCATCAATGTCTCCAGCATCAATGTCCTCATCAGTGTGTCCCCAGCATCAGTGTCCCCAGCATCAATGTCCTCATCAGTGTCCCCAGCATCAATGTCCCAATCAGTGTCCCCAGCATCAAAGTTCTCATCAGTGTCCCCTTTAGAGTGTTCCCAGCATCCATGTCCCCATTTGCCTCTTGCAGACTTCAGCTCTCCTGCACCTTCCGACTACCGCCCTGCGCCCCCTGCTACACATGCGGCATGATTTCTAATACAAACAGCGGGCTGGAAGCTGGGAGGTGCCACGCTGATGACGTCACTGGTTGCTAGGACATCGGCGCTCCCAGCAGCCAATCCTCAGCACAGAGTGGAAGCATAGGCGGGTGTGAGGGGAGCGGATTTGTTTGCAGGACCTGCCACACATACTGCCGATAACAGCAGCTGCTTTTAAAAGGCAGTAGATTGGCAATGCTACCTTGGCAGAGTCTGAGCTGCGGGCCAGGGAAAACACACAAGCGGGCCTGAGCTTGGCCCGCAGGCTGGGGTTTGCGCTAGAGGGAGCACTTCCCCCAAGCAGCACACAACAGTTGCCAACTGTTGCATTTTTACATGCTGGTACTTTGACTTATTTAAGATTTAAAGATTTGCCACCAGAGGGAGCTCTTACTGGCTTGCTGCAATTACTCTGTGGCTCGCAACAGTTGCCAAAAGAAGCTATTGGCCACATAGGAATACATTGTTTTTTCAATAGGTTGGCTGACTCTGGAGACTAATATTGTATAAAGGGGGCAGTAAAGTGCTGTGAAGTGCTGAAAGGCAGATGGCTTAAGCTGGCCATATACTATACTGTTTGACTGTACAATCGGCCTTTTCGATCGCCAAAACTCTGTATGAATTAAACAAGCCTAGACAATGCATTTTACACATACAAAATCAGGCACTACATAATTGATGGCAGGTTCAAAGGAGATTGTACAATCAGATTGTATAGTGTATGGTCAGCTTTAAACTGCGTATATAATTGTGCTAATATGGCTGTTGCCTATGGGCTAGATTTACTAAAACTGGGGAGTTCAAAATCCGGTGCAACTCCTACATAGAAACCATGTTCTTTTGCCAAAATTTGAATTGAACAAGCTGAAGTTAGAAGCTGATTGGCTACCATGCGCCATTGCACTCTCCCAGTTTTAGTAAATCCAACCCAATGTACATATGTAATTTTATAAAGTGTGTGGTTGTGTGTCTGTGTGGGTTTTTTTTTTTTTTTACCCTACTATATAGGAATATTTTACATCAAGCTGATCTTTTACTTGTTGTTAAAGGTAGACTATACCATCTCCACCCCACAACCTTCTTTCTCTTTTTTTTTTTTCTCTTCTTTGTCCTTTTTTTTTCTCCTTCTTTCTCCCCTTTTTTTTTTTCTTTTCTTTTCTTATTTTTTTCTTTTCCTTTCTTTTCTTTCTTTCCCTTTTTAGGCCTGATTCACACCTATGCATTTTCTGGTGCTTTTTAACATGGTTTCCTATGGGACACGTTCACATCTATGCTTGTTTCAGCCGCTGCAGTTTTTGGAAAGGGTCAGGGACTTTTTTTTTTTTTTTTACACGGAATACGGTGCTTTTATTTTATTCCATAGACTTCAATGTTAAAAGGACCATTTCAGCAAAAAGCACCAAAAAAAAATGTGTTACAAATTTCCAGAAAAATGTTAAATGGGTTTTCGTTGATTCGGATATTTCCGAATGAACGAATTTTTCGAAATTCGTTAAAACAAATTTGAAACTAAACAAATTGCAGATGTCTACTGCTTTTTATAGAGGTCCCATCCATCTCCTCTGTGAAAGGAAAAAAAAAATACCGGAGGATCGCTAAACCCGTAAACTTTTAACATGACGCAGTCGCACGTGTCGCGTGAAGAGGCGTCGGCATAAGCGGTGACTACATAGATCTATTTTTATTGGGCGGTGGTGTTATTGGAAAACTGGATGAAGGTGGGATGTGTCAGTATTTTGAATTGCTTCTCTACCAATGTCTCATTTTTTTTTTTTTATGTATAAAATCAATGCGGAACAAGAATCGCCCATTGTTTAGAATTGTTACATTGTATTTTCTTTTTTTTTTTTTCTTTTTTTCTTTATTTGTTCCTAGGATGTAACTGATGCATATTAAAATATTTATTGGAAACGCGTCTTAGAGAATTTATTTCAAATAAATATGAAGAGGTAATTGATGGCGCTATATAAGTACCTGAAATAAATAAATAAAATAAGAGGTATATAAGGCTGAATGGACATCTTGCTGGAGAGTCCATGTGGGAAGCCCCAATGGTGGATTGCTGCTGTGACATCTCGCATGTTATGAAGTTTCCATCCCTTTTTTGGAGCTAACCTGTGTTGAGCACCCCCTAGTGGTCATCTTATGTAATATAAATTCAATGTCTGGTGGGCAGCGTCCCATAGCTCTCCTACGGTGCGCCATTATACTGCACCTGGCACTTCCAGTGGTTTGACGTGATCCTGGAATTTCTATTCGAGTTCCTCCGAATATTTTAACGTACACTAGATTGTCAAAAGTAATGGGACATCTGCCTTTACACACACATGAACTTTAATTACATCCTAGTCTTCATCCATAATATTGAGTTGGCCCACCCTTTTGCAGCTTCAACTCTTCTGGGAAGGCTGTCCACAAGGTTTAGCAGTGTGTCTATGGGAATGTTTGACCATTCTTCCAGAAGCACATTTGTGAGGTCAGACGCTGATGTTGGACGAGAAGGCCTGGCTCACAGTCTCCGCTCTAATTGATCCCAAAGATGTTCTGTCGGGTTGAGGTCAGGACAGCCAAGTTCCTCCACCCCAAACTCTCTCATCCATGTCTTTATGAATCTTTTTGCTTTGTGCACTGGTCCAAATCATTTGGTGGGGGGGGTTTATGGTGTGGGGTTTTTTTTTCAGGGGTTGTGCTTGGTCCCCTTAGTTCAAGTGAAGGGAACTCCTTATGATATTGGCGTACCAAGATATTTTCACGCTCCCCACTTTGTGGGAACAGTTTGGGGAAGGTCCCTTCCTGTTCCAACATGACTGCGCACCAGTGCACAAAGCAAGGTCCATAAAGACATGGATGAGTGCGTTTGGGGTGGAGGAACTTGACTGGCCTGCACAGAGTCCTGACCTCAACCCGATAGAATGCTTTTGGGATGAATTCGAGCGGAGACTGCGAGCCAGGCCTTCTCGTCCAACATCAGTGTCTGACCTCACAAATGCACTTCTGGAAGAATGGTCAAACATTCCCATAGACACACTCCTAAACCTTGTGAACAGCCTTCCCAGAAGAGTTGAAGCTGTTATAGCTGCAAAGGGCGGGCCAACTCAATATTGAACCCTACGGACTAATGCCTCGTACACACGGTCGGATTTTCCGACGGAAAATGTGTGATAGGACCTTGTTGTCAGAAATTCCGACCGTGTGTAGACTCCATCACACATTTTCCATCGGATTTTCCGACACACAAAGTTTGAGAGCAGGCTATAAAATTTTCTGACAACAAAATCCGTTGTCGGAAATTCCGATCGTGTGTACACAAATCCGACGGACAAAGTGCCACGCATGCTTAGAATAAATAAAGAGATGAAAGCTATTGGCCACTGCCCCGTTTATAGTCCCGACGTACGTGTTTTACATCACCGCGTTCAGAACGATCGGATTTGCTGACAACTTTGTGTGACCGTGTGTATGCAAGACAAGTTTGAGCCAACATCTGTCGGAAAAAATCCTAGGATTTTGTTGTCGGAATGTCCGAACAAAGTCCGACCGTGTGTACGGGGCATTAGACTGGGATGCCATTAAAGTTTGTGTGTAAAGGCAGGTGTCACAATACTTTTGGTGATCTAATATAGTTTTGGTCAAATTTAAATGAGCTTTTACAGGGATTGTACAATCAGATTGTAGTGTGTGTGTATTGTCATGTGTTACAAAGCGTGCCTGTTTACGGAACACACAAGTGTAAAGGGGCCCAATTTTCTAACCATTTATCGGTTTGCCTTGAACGACTCCTGACGACCTGCGAACAGAT
The DNA here is from genome assembly GCF_042186555.1 of Aquarana catesbeiana. Classification (NCBI taxonomy): domain Eukaryota; kingdom Metazoa; phylum Chordata; class Amphibia; order Anura; family Ranidae; genus Aquarana; species Aquarana catesbeiana. The sequence continues at coordinate 406,565,846 of NC_133329.1, forward strand.
CTTATCCACGGCTGACACTACCAATAGATCGAATGTAAAAATTTGTAAATGTGAGTCCTTTGTATATAGGACATCTGATATATTGCATTGTGTAATCTGGGTGACGGTATTATTGCCATGTGATAAAAGCCAAAAACCGTAGAGAGCCAAACCATGCGCCTATATGGACATACTTTCCGATCGTTGCGAGGGGCCCGGCGTAGAGCTGTCACCGCGGGATTGGACGGGGGATTCATGGGAAGGATTCCTGCTTCTGATCTTACATGGTAATTGCATGTTCTTTATATTTTAAAGGCGGGGGTGTAAATGTTGTTATGGGGGGATAATTCCTCCGTCGGAGCTGAGCGGTCTGGAATGTAAACGGTCGTTCGTTATAAGGCAAATAACAAAAAGATCCTTTTCAAAAATATCTAGAATTGTACGGCCGCTATTGTGCTTTTGGTGAAAGTCTAACCTTGACTACGAGGCCTCATGGACAGGGGGCTCTCCTGAACGCTGCGTCAAAAACACGCCTAAAGCCACGTTTCTGTAAACGCACCCAGGCGTGTTAACCACTTGCCGACCAGGCCTTTTCTGGAACTTTTTGCTAGAAAATGTACTTAAAAATACCAAACATACCTATATATATTATTATTATTATTAAATAAATAATACAAAAAAATATATATATATCTCATATATCTCATTTTTCTTTAGCAGAGACCCTAGGGAACAAAATGGCGATTCTTGCAATATTTTTGTCACATAGTATTTGCGCAGTGGTTTTGCAAACGCCATTTTTTTTGGGGAAAAAAATACACTTTAATGAATTAAAAAAAAATAAATAAAATGCAATAGTTACCCCAATTTTTTATTTATTTATTTATTTATTTTGTATGTGAAATATGATTTTACGCTGAGAAAATAGGTACCTAACATGTCACGCCTTAAAATTGCGCACACTCGTGGAATGGCGACAAACTACGGTACTTAAAAATCTTCATAGGCGACGCTTTAAAAGCCTTTACAGGTTACCAGTTTAGAGTTAGAGAGGAGGTCTAGCACTAGAATGATTGTTCTCGCTCTAACGTTCGTAGCGATACCTCACATCAAATACTGTTTACATTTGTGTTCGCAACTTGTGTATGCGTTTGCTTCTCTGTGAGCACACAGGGACGGGGGCGCTTTAAATTTAGAATTTTTATATATAAATATAAATTTATTTTATTTATTTTTTTATCTTTCGATTTTATTTTATTTTTTTTTTTCTCCAAGGCCATAGAGTCGGCCAAAGAGTGTTAACCCTTTGATCGCCTATGGAACCAGACAGCCGCACCGTTGGATCATTTCTGGGGTGAACCGGTGGTAGCGGTAAGCCCAAGAAGCATTGGCGGGGGGGGGGAGCGTCCCCTCCCGCCAATTCGGAAACTGGCCCAGCGGCTTATGAGAAAGCTGGCCGCCTGCTGGAAAAAAAAAACAGTATCGGGGTGATGGCTGATTTCTTCAGCCATCACCCTGGTAAACCACTTGCAGACCACAACTTATATGTATTGTGGTCTGCAAAAATGAATTGTCCAATAATAATTTATATCGGGCATTGAAATTTTAATTAAAACTCCAGCACTAGACACACCTACCGTTTAACATTTAAGCGCGTCAAGCATTTTTTGTTTGTTTTTTCTCTGCCAAAATGTTGCTAATTCTGAACACGCTGGAAGTGTTTTTTTCTAATATTTATTTATTTTTTTCTGCCTCTAAACCCATAGTGGTCAATTTTCATTACATGGGGGGCCTTAAGTTTGGCCCCCAACACCACCAAAGGGCCCGAACGTAAAATTTGGTGAATATTCAATGTCAGAGACAGCTGACGCACAACAGGATATAGTCAAAGATTATGGATATAATACAAGAGATGGCCGGAGACTGTGGACATGGTATATTAGATGGTCAGAGACTGCAGCCATAAGCCAGGAGAGGTTTGGAGACGGTGGCCAGGAAGCAGGAGAGGGTCAGAGATGGCGGCCAGGACGCAGGAGACTAGGACGCAGGAGACTAGGACGCAGGAGAGGATCGGAGACAGGGGCCAGGACGTAGGAGACTAGGACGCAGGAGGGGGTCGGAGACGGCAGCCAGGACGTAGGAGACTAGGACGCAGGAGAGGGTCGGAGACGGCGGCCAGAACGCAGGAGACTAGGACGCAGGAGAGGATCGGAGACGGCGGCCAGGACGTAGGAGTCTAGGACGCAGGAGAGGATCGGAGACGGCGGCCAGGACGCAGGAGACTAGGACGCAGGAGAGGGTCGGAGACGGCGGCCAGGACGCAGGAGACTAGGACGCAGGAGAGGATCGGAGACGGCGGCCAGGACGTAGGAGACTAGGACGCATGAGAGGGTCGGAGACGGCGGCCAGGACGTAGGAGACTAGGACGCAGGAGAGGGTCGGAGACGGCGGCCAGGACGCAGGAGACTAGGACGCAGGAGAGGATCGGAGACGGCGGCCAGGACGCAGGAGTCTAGGACGCAGGAGAGGGTCGGAGACGGCGGCCAGGACGCAGGAGACTAGGATGCAGGAGAGGGTCGGAGACGGCGGCCAGGACGCAGGAGACTAGGACGCAGGAGAGGATCGGAGACGGCGGCCAGGACGCAGGAGACTAGGACGCAGTAGAGGGTCGGAGACGGCGGCCAGGACGCAGGAGAGGTTCGGAGACGGCGGCCAGGATGCAGGAGACTAGGACACAGGAGAGGATCGGAGACGGCGGCCAGGACGCAGGAGACTAGGATGCAGTAGAGGGTCGGAGACGGCGGCCAGGACGCAGGAGAGGGTCGGAGACGGCGGCCAGGACGCAGGAGTTGTTGGTGATTGGGGACATGTTTGAGAAGACAATCATAGAATGGAGACTTATAGTAGTGATTTCTAGCAGTCACATTTTATAACAGGGCAATAGATAAACACAGACTAGTGTCTACAGGGGCCCTGAGAGCCACAAAAAATGTGCCAAAGGGCCACAGGTTGGGCACCAAGGCTCTAGACACCTATGCATGCATGGGCGTTCAGAGGCGGAAAAAGGTCAAATGTGACACCCCTCCCCAGGGTATGACCCTCAAGGCTATATCTACCCCCTCCCACAGCGCATGACCATTATATAGAAATTTCTAGATCCCCCTTCCGTTTTTTTTTAATTTTTATATATATATATATAATCTCAGAAGGAAAAGAAGCTGATATTCTCCTGACCTTCAGGCATAAACTGGCGGCAGTTTTACATAAAGCTCCTGACTCGGGAAAAGTAAAATATTAGCAGATTAAGCTTCAGTTGCTATCAAAACTACCTGATCTTTTTTTGGTGCTTTTATTTTAAGTGTTGCCTTTTCTAATCTCTTCCCCGATACAGCTGTGTCTTCTATGTAATCGGGCTCAGATACGTTATATAGCCAACAGTCTGGGGACACCATTAATCTCACCTGTATGATTTTGTTGGCCATCTCATTCTAAGAACATGGCCATTACCATAGAATCACCCTCCTTTGCAGCTGTAACAGCCTGTAGAGAGGACTTTCCACAAGATTTTGGAGTGTCTGTGGGAATTTTTGTCCATTCAATCAGAAGAAAATTTGTGAGGTCGGGTACTGATGTTGGGTAAGAAGACCCAGCTATGTCAGGACCTGGATCTGAACCTGCGTCGTCTGGTAGTATCTCTTCTTGCTGAGCCGTCTGAGATACTGGACAATTCCTTGGAAATCTTGTCTTGTTCCTCGTTACCTGTGAACCTTGAGCTCTTTGGTTCTTCCATGAACTTCCTGATATAAGTCATGTCTCTGCACTTTGTTTGCCAGAATATTGTGCTCTCTACAGCCAAAATCCCACTCGTGTCACTCCTGCTGCCATCCGTATCTTCACTAACAGTCATTTCCGACCTTTGGCTTGTTTACTATCTATGTTTCTGCTTGATTCCTACCTGCTATATCTACTACTAGACCCTGGATTGCTCACCTCCCAGCAGGGTGATCCTAAGGACTGTGACCTGGTGCTGATGTGCGGCAAAACCCATCTCCACCATCAGGAGCTCTGATGAACAACCATTAATGCTTAAATCCCGCACCTCGGGTGAGCCTGTGTCATTTGCTAGGGTGACCTGCTTGTGTATCTATCCTGCTGGTTGACGGGAGCCTCTACTGCTATAGCTACTGGTCTCCGAGCCTGGACCCTGACCATGACAGGCTAATGATGATCGCCGTTACAACTCGTCCTAAAGGTGTTAAGTAGGGTAGAGCTAAGGGTTCTGTGAAGGCGGATTGCGCTCCTCCACACCAAACCCATCAAACCATGTCTTTATGGAGATGTTGGCCTAAGAAGACCTGGCCCATTCCAATTTATTCCAAAGGTGTTCAGTAGGGTTGAGGTCAGGTACTGATTTTTGGATGAGAAGACTTTGCCCACAATTGCCATTCCAATTCATCCCAATGGTGTTCAGTAGGGTTGAGGCCAGGGCTCTGTGCATGACACTGGAGCTCCCCCACACCAAGCTTATCCAACCTTGTCTTTATACACAGGTGCACAATCATCTTTGAACAGAAAAGGGTCTTCACCAAACTGTTACCACAAGGTTGAAAGAGGGCAATTGTCTAAAATGTCTTTGTATGCTTTAGTATTAAGTGTCAGTCATTGGGAGGGTTGCCCACATACTCTTTGACCATGTTGTAGGTGTGATGGTCAGGTAGCCATCTACCTTACCTCAGGAATGTCTTGAATTTTTGGATATGCAGGGCTCTGGTGCATTTCTATTTCAGACTGCAGTCATATAAAAAAATATTTTAGTCATTTTGTCACTTAAACCACTTTGTCCATAGATCAACATCTCCATTGTATGAACTAGTCTGATCCCTCTTGTTTTGACACTGGCCAGTCTACTGGTTGACCTCAGGAGGCCACCAAAATTAAACCCATGAAGAGGATTAGATATTTGACAATTCTATTGATATTGTTTCAAGGTAATGCTTGCACCAGTTTTGTATATAAAAAAAAAAAATAAACAGAGGGAGCAGCGCTGTGAACCAAATAAAAGAAATAGAGTGATAAATAAATTCCACAAATGATAATTAATTCATAAAGTTCATAATCAGATAAGGTGAATGAATATAGTTCCAATCAGTGAAGATCTTCAAAGGGTGAGGTGGATAGGAACCAAAAATGGGGGTCCCTTTCTATAAAAAACTGGATAAACCTTCACCGCACCACTGTGATATGGATAAAATACACGCTTACCAACTGGCAAGCTTAGGAAAGCTTGTGACCTTAACCCGGTCGGGGCCTTTCTTGGAATGGAAACACCTTTAAATCGCTCCTTAGACCGTGGGTAGCCCACTATCCTCCACGAGTAAACAGCACCTGGAAGTTAGGGATGCTATACTCCTATCTAGGAGTTGTTCTCACACACAATGCCCCAAAAAGAAAGGAAGAGCAACATAGCGTAATCCTGGTTGGGTATTTATTAAAAGAAATTAAAAGTACACTTACAATGTGTTAGATAGGTAAACGCATAAAAAGCCGGCCGGCTACCACGAACACCCGTCCTGCAGACGGTAGATACGGCACGTCAGCACGTCAGCACGCCCGACGTACGTTTCGTCACACTTCTGACGTCGTCTGGGGCCCCAGACGACGTCAGAAGTGTGACGAAACGTACGTCGGGCGTGCTGACGTGCTGACGTGCCGTATCTACCGTCTGCAGGACGGGTGTTCGTGGTAGCCGGCCGGCTTTTTATGCGTTTACCTATCTAACACATTGTAAGTGTACTTTTAATTTCTTTTAATAAATACCCAACCAGGATTACGCTATGTTGCTCTTCCTTTCTTTTTGGGGCATTGTGTGTGAGAACAACTCCTAGATAGGAGTATAGCATCCCTAACTTCCAGGTGCTGTTTACTCGTGGAGGATAGTGGGCTACCCACGGTCTAAGGAGCGATTTAAAGGTGTTTCCATTCCAAGAAAGGCCCCGACCGGGTTAAGGTCACAAGCTTTCCTAAGCTTGCCAGTTGGTAAGCGTGTATTTTATCCATATCACAGTGGTGCGGTGAAGGTTTATCCAGTTTTTTATAGAAAGGGACCCCCATTTTTGGTTCCTATCCACCTCACCCTTTGAAGATCTTCACTGATTGGAACTATATTCATTCACCTTATCTGATTATGAACTTTATGAATTAATTATCATTTGTGGAATTTATTTATCACTCTATTTCTTTTATTTGGTTCACAGCGCTGCTCCCTCTGTTTATTTATTGTTTAGTGTGTGTATCTCACCTTTAGCAGCTGCTTCTTATTCAGTTTGTTGTTATTCATTTATTTATTTTCACTTGATTGTAATAATTGTGTTATATATACAGCGCGGTGGTTTTCCCCCTTTTAGTTTTGTATATATATATCATGTCCATAGTATGAACTAGTCTGGTCCCTCTTGTTCTGACACTGTCCAGTCTACCGGTTGACCTATGAAACTACCAAGAGTAAACCCACAAAGAGGACTGGAAATCTGACAGATAAGTTGATATTGTGAAGAAATTAAGAAGGTGTGGCGCTAACTCAAGCTTCCTGATGATGTGCTGAACACGAAATGCAGAGAGCCTGCGCGTCCGCCCTTTACTGAAATCACATCCAGTTCCTTGGTTCCCATCTCCTGCACTTTAGAACGCACGCCACGGCTTGGTGAGATGGCGAGCACATTTACCTAAAGCTGTACATGTTGGTTATAGCACTTCCCAATGTAAGTGAGCATAGTTTTATATTCCTGATTTTACCTATCTGCAATAAACATATTGCGTTATGATTCTCAATATGCAAGCAGCATCTTTGGGGTGGTGTGGGAGAGCTGTTAAAAGTGCCCGAAAAGCATTGCTAAAACGACGGTGAAGCGCCGCTAAAATGAGCAGCGCTTTACTGACAACAAGGCTGTGGCTGGAATGTGAAAGCAGCCTAAAAAGGGCAGCTTCACTCATTACTATTCATAATTTTTGGTGCCATCACTTGTAAGTGTGTGTGTGTGTATGTATGTATATATATATATATATATATATATATATATATATATATATAAAATATAATATAATACAGTGGGGACGGAACGTATTCAGACCCCTTTAAATTTTTCACTCTTTGTTATATTGCAGCCATTTGCTAAAATCATTTAAGTTCATTTTTTTCCTCATTAATGTACACACAGCACCCCATATTGACAGAAAAACACAGAATTGTTGACATTTTTGCAGATTTATTAAAAAAGAATAACTGAAATATCACATGGTCCTAAGTATTCAGACCCTTTGCTCAGTATTTAGTAGAAGTCCCTTTTGATCTAATACAGCCATGAGTCTTTTTGGGAAAGATGCAACAAGTTTTTCACACCTGGATTTGGGGATCCTCTGCCATTCCTCCTTGCAGATCCTCTCCAGTTCTGTCAGGTTGGATGGTAAACGTTGGTGGACGGCCATTTTTAGGTCTCTCCAGAGATGCTCAATTGGGTTTAAGTCCAGGGCCGGTGCAAGGGTTTTTGACACTCTAGGCGAAACATAATTTCGCTGCCCCCCCTGGCTCCGCCCCTGACTCCACCCCCTTTGCCAGTATTAAATGGTTTGATTCAACCCTCTAACTGCTACATCTGCAAGACAGCTTGTTCTTTTGAAAAACAACAGACTTACAAGCAGGATCACCCGGTGAATACAAAAGAGAAAAACCTAAAAACAAAACTGTAATGCAGCCACCCATTTAAGAATTGGTAAGCTGCAGTATAATATTTTGCTTTGCTTTAATACCACTTTAAGTGGATAAAGTTAACCAAGTAATTCTGTTATACATCAATGTATAGGCAGATGATGGGAAGGAAGGAGTTAAACAGCCTGGAGTAAAGCTACTTCCAGTGCTGGCAAGGAGGGAGAGAGAGAGAGAAAAAAAGAGAGTGAGGGGTCAGGGAGAGAGAGAGAGAGAGGGGGGTCAGGGAGAGAGGGGTCAGGGAGAGAGAGAGGGAGAGGAGGGGGTCAGGGAGAGAGAGGGGGTCAGGGAGAGAGAGAGGGGGGTCAGGGAGAGAAAGGGGGTAAGGGAGAGAGAGGGGGGGTCAGGGAGAGAGAGGGGGGGCTGGAGAGAGAGAGGGGGGGTCAGGGAGAAAGAGAGAGAGAGGGGGGGGGTCAGGGAGAGAGAGAGAGGGGGGGTCAGGGAGAGAAAGAGAGGGGGGGTCAGGGAGAGAGGGGGGGAGAGAGAGGGGGGTCAGGGAGAGAGAGGGGGGTCAGGGAGAGAGAGGGAGAGGAGGGGGTCAGAGAGGGAGAGGAGGGGGTCAGGGAGAGAGAGAGAGGGGGGTCAGGGAGAGAGAGGGGGCCAGGGAGAGAGGGGGGGGTCAGGGAGAGAGAGAGAGAGGGGGTCAGGGAGAGAGAGAGAGAGAGAAAGAGAGAGAGAGGGGGTCAAGGAGAGAGAGGGGGGTCAGGGAGAGAGAGAGAGGTCAGGGAGAGAGAGGGGGGGGTCAGGGAGAGAGAGAGAGGGGGGTCAGGGAGAGAGAGAGAGGGGTCAGGGAGAGAGAGAGAGAGAGAGAGAGGGGGGTCTGGGAGGGAGAGAAAGGGGGTCAGGGAGAGAGAGGGGGGGTCAGGGAGAGAGAGGGGGGGGTCAGGGAGAGAGAGGGGGTCAGGGAGAGAGAGGGAGAGAGAGAGGGGGGGGGTCAGGGAGAGAGAGAGGGGGGTCAGGGAGAGAGGGGGGTCAGGGAGAGGGGGGGGGTCAGGGAGAGAAAGGGGGTCAGGGAGAGAGAGGGGGGGTCAGGGAGAGAGAGGGGGTCAGGGAGAGAGAGAGAGAGAGGGGGGTCAGGGAGAGAGAGGGGGGGTCAGGGAGAGAGAGAGAGGGGGGGTCAGGAAGAGAGAGAGGGGGGGTCAGGGAGAGAGAGAGAGAGAGAGAGGGGGGGTCAGGTAGAGAGAGAGAGGGGGTCAGAGAGAGAGAGAGGGGGGTCAGGGAGGGAGAGGGAAAGAGAGAGAGGGGGGGTCAGGGAGAGGGAGAGAGAGGGGGGGTCAGGGAGAGAGAGGGGGTCAGAGAGAGAGAGAGGGGGGTCAGGGAGAGAGAGAGAGGGGGGGTCAGGTAGAGAGAGAGAGGGGGGTCAGGGAGAGAGACAGAGAGGGGGGGTCAGGGAGAGAGAGAGAGAGGGGGGGTCAGGGAGGGAGAGGGGGGTCAGGGAGAGAGAGTGGGGGGTGTCAGGGGGAGAGAGAGAGGGGGGTCAGGGAGAGAAAGGGGGTCAGGGAGAGAGAGGGGGGGTCAGAGAGAGAGAGGAGGTCAGGGAGAGAGAGGGGGTCAGGGAGAGAGAGAGAGGGGGGGTCAGGGAGAGAGAGAGAGGGGGGTCAGGGAGAGAGAGAGGGGGGTCAGGGAGAGAAAGGGGGTAAGGGAGAGAGAGGGGGGGGTCAGGGAGAGAGAGGGGGGGCTGGAGAGAGAGAGGGGGGGTCAGGGAGAAAGAGAGAGAGAGGGGGGGTCAGGGAGAAAGAGAGAGAGGGGGGGAGTCAGGGGGAGAGAGAGAGGGGGGGTCAGGGAGAGAGAGAGAGGGGGGGTCAGGGAGAGAGGGGGGGGGAGAGAGGGGGGTCAGGGAGAGAGAGGGGGGTCAGGGAGAGAGAGGGAGAGGAGGGGGTCAGAGAGGGAGAGGAGGGGGTCAGGGAGAGAGAGAGAGGGGGGTCAGGGAGAGAGAGGGGGCCAGGGAGAGAGAGGGGGGGTCAGGGAGAGAGAGAGGGGGGGTCAGGGAGAGAGAGAGAGAGAGAGAAAGAGAGAGAGAGGGGGTCAGGGAGAAAGAGGGGGGTCAGGGAGAGAGAGAGAGAGAGGTCAGGGAGAGAGAGGGGGGGTCAGGGAGAGAGAGAGAGGGGGGTCAGGGAGAGAGAGAGAGGGGGGTCAGGGAGAGAGAGAGAGAGAGAGGGGGGTCTGGGAGGGAGAGGGGGGTCAGGGGAGAGAGAGAGGGGGGTCAGGGAGAGAAAGGGGGTCAGGGAGAGAGAGGGGGGTCAGGGAGAGAGAGGGGGTCAGGGAGAGAGAGGGAGAGAGAGAGGGGGGGGTCAGGGAGAGAGGGGGGTCAGGGAGAGAGGGGGGGTCAGGGAGAGAAAGGGGGTCAGGGAGAGAGAGGGGGGGTCAGGGAGAGAGAGGGGGTCAGGGAGAGAGAGAGAGAGAGGGGGGTCAGGAAGAGAGAGGGGGGGTTAGGGAGAGAGAGAGGGGGGGGGGTCAGGGAGAGAGAGAGAGAGGGGGGGTCAGGTAGAGAGAGAGAGGGGGGTCAGGTAGAGAGAGAGAGGGGGTCAGAGAGAGAGAGAGGGGGGTCAGGGAGGGAGAGGGAGAGAGAGAGAGGGGGGGTCAGGGAGAGGGAGAGAGAGGGGGGTCAGGGAGAGAGAGGGGGTCAGAGAGAGAGAGAGGGGGGTCAGGGAGAGAGAGAGAGGGGGGGTCAGGTAGAGAGAGAGAGGGGGGTCAGGGAGAGAGACAGAGAGGGGGGGTCAGGGAGAGAGAGAGAGAGAGAGAGAGGGGGGGTCAGGGAGGGAGAGGGGGTCAGGGAGAGAGAGTGGGGGGTGTCAGGGGGAGAGAGAGAGGGGGGTCAGGGAGAGAAAGGGGGTCAGGGAGAGAGAGAGGGGGGGTCAGGGAGAGAGGGGGGGTCAGGGAGAGAGAGGGGGGGTCAGAGAGAGAGAGGGAGAGAGAGGGGGGTCAGGGGGAGAGAGAGGGGGGTCAGGGAGAGAGAGAGAGGGGGTCAGGGAGAGAGAGAGAGGGGGTCAGGGAGAGAGAGAGAGGGGTCAGGGAGAGAGAGAGGGGTCAGGGAGAGAGAGAGGGGTCAGGGAGAGAGAGAGAGAGGGGTCAGGGAGAGAGAGGGGGGTCAGGGAGAGAGAGAGGGGGGGTCAGGTAGAGAGAGAGAGGGGGGATCAGGGAGAGAGAGAGGGGGGGGTCAGGGAGAGAGAGGGGGGTCAGTGAGAGTGAGGGGGGTCAGGGAGAGAAAGACAGAGGGGGGGTCAGGGAGAGAGAGAGAGAGGGGGGGTCAGGGAGAGAGAGAGGGGGGGGTCAGGTAGAGAGAGAGGGGGGGTCAGGGAGAGAGACAGAGAGGGGGGGTCAGGGAGAGAGAGAGAGAGAGAGGGGGGGTCAGGGAGAGAGAGTGGGGGGTGTCAGGGGGAGAGAGAGAGGGGGGTCAGGGAGAGAAAGGGGGTCAGGGAGACAGAGGGGGGGTCAGAGAGAGAGAGAGGGGGTCAGGGAGAGAGAGAGGGGGGGTCAGGGAGAGAGAGAGGGGGGTCAGGGAGAGAGAGAGGGGGGGGGTCAGGGAGAGAGAGAGGGGGGTCAGGGAGAGGGGGGGTCAGGGAGAGAAAGGGGGTCAGGGAGAGAAAGGGGGTCAGGGAGAGAGAGGGGGGGTCAGGGAGAGAGAGGGGGTCAGGGAGAGAGAGAGAGGGGGGTCAGGGAGAGAGAGGGGGGGGTCAGGGAGAGAGAGAGAGGGGGGTCAGGGAGAGAGAGAGAGAGAGGGGGGGTCAGGGAGAGAGAGAGAGAGGGGGGGGTCAGGTAGAGAGAGAGAGGGGGGTCAGGTAGAGAGAGAGAGGGGGTCAGAGAGAGAGAGAGGGGGGTCAGGGAGGGAGAGGGAGAGAGAAAGAGGGGGGGTCAGGGAAAGGAGAGAGGGGGGGGTCAGGGAGAGAGAGGGGGTCAGAGAGAGAGAGAGGGGGGTCAGGGAGAGAGAGAGAGGGGGGGTCAGGTAGAGAGAGAGGGGGGGTCAGGGAGAGAGACAGAGAGGGGGGGTCAGGGAGAGAGAGAGAGGGGGGTCAGGGAGAGAGAGTGGGGGGTGTCAGGGGGAGAGAGAGAGGGGGGTCAGGGAGAGAAAGGGGGTCAGGGAGAGAGAGGGGGGTCAGAGAGAGAGAGGGGGGGTCAGGGAGAGAGAGGGGGTCAGGGAGAGAGAGAGAGGGGGGGTCAGGGAGAGAGAGAGGGGGGTCAGGGAGAGAGAGAGGGGGGGTCAGGGAGAGAGAGGGGGGGTCAGAGAGAGAGAGGGAGAGAGAGGGGGGGTCAGGGAGAGAGAGAGGGGGGTCAGGGAGAGAGAGAGGGGGGGTCAGGGAGAGAGAGAGAGGGGTCAGGGAGAGAGAGAGAGAGGGGTCAGGGAGAGAGAGGGGGGTCAGGGAGAGAGAGAGGGGGGGTCAGGTAGAGAGAGAGAGGGGGGTCAGGGAGAGAGAGAGGGGGGGGGTCAGGGAGAGAGAGGGGGGTCAGTGAGAGTGAGGGGGGTCAG
>NC_133329.1:406578548-406612639 GCF_042186555.1 Aquarana catesbeiana
GCCACAGTAATTACTGATGGGTTATATAGGTATCACTGGTGATTGGACACTGGCACACCCTATCAGGAAGTTCAACCCCCTATATAATCCCTCCCCCTTGCAGGGATACCTCAGTTTTGTAGCCAAGCAATATAGTGTATTAGAAGAGGGGCGGGACCTCTGTGTCCCGTGATGTCCTTCGAAAGAAAAGGATTTTACAGGTAAGCTGTTTTAAAAAATCCTATTTTCTTTCTCGAACATCACGGGACACAGAGCCACAGTAATTACTGATGGGATGTCCCAGAGCAATGCTACCTGAGGGGGGGGGAACCACGACCAAGTAGGGTGCAATCAGACCTGAGGACCCTGTACCGCTGCCTGCAGCACACTACGCCCAAAGGCGATATCCTCATGCCTTCTCACATCCACCTGATAGAATCTGGTGAATGTATGAACTGAAGACCAGGTTGCGGCCTTGCAGATTTGAGCCATAGAGGCCCGGTGATGCACTGCCCAAGAAGCACCAATAGCCCTTGTGGAATGTGCCCTGATCTGAAACGGAGGAATCTTCTGTTTCAAACCGTAAGCTTGAATGATCAACTGTCGAATCCATTTAGAAATGGTAGCTTTTGACGCTGCCTGTCCTCTATTGGGACCCTCTGGCAGCACAAACAAAACATCCGTCTTGCGGATCTGAGTAGTTGCCCCTAGATAGGCCTTAACTGCTCTTACTACATCCAACGAATGTAGAGATCTCTCTTGCGGAGAACAGGGATCTGGAAAAAAGGAAGGTAGAACAATGTCTTGGTTTAAATGAAAATCAGAAACCACCTTCGGTAAAAAACTAGGATGAGGGCGTAGTACCACTCTATCCTTGTGTATAATCAAATAAGGCTCCTTACAGGAAAGGGCTGCTAATTCTGATACTCTTCTAGCAGAAGAGATGGCCACCAGAAAAATTAATTTCCTTGTCAACAAGACCAAAGGAATCTGACTTATTGGTTCAAAAGGCCGTTTCTGTAACACAGCCAGGACCAAATTCAAGTCCCAGGGGTTTAGGGGCGCTTTAACCGGAGGATTAAGACGCATCACCCCCTGCATAAAGTTTCGGACCAAAGAATGCGAAGCAAGTGGCCGCTGAAATAATACTGATAAAGCAGAGACCTGGCCCTTGATGGTACTCAAGGCCAGCTTCATCTCTAATCCCATCTGTAGAAAATCAAGGATTCTACTTATGACATATTTCCTGGGATGCCAACCTCTGGATTCACACCAGGTTATATAAGCTTTCCAGACTCTATGATAAATCATCCTGGAAGCTGGCTTCCTTGCATTAATCAAGGTAGATATGACAGGACCTGAGAGCCCACGACTCTTCAGAACGTGGGTCTCAATAGCCAAACCGTCAAATTTATCGTTTGTAAGGCAGGATGGAACACTGGACCTTGAGATAACAGGTCTGGGCGTTCCGGTAGTGTCCACGGGGAACCCACCGTCATCCTTACTATTTCTGCATACCAAGTCCTTCTGGGCCAAGCGGGGGCCACCAGAAGTACCGACTTCCTTTCCTGCCTGATCCTGCGAAGGAGTCGTGGTAGTAGCAGAATAGGCGGGAATGCGTAAATCAGTGAGAACCGATGCCACGGAATCACCAACGCATCCGTCCCGCATGCAAGAGGATCTTTTGTCCTTGCCACAAATCTGTCTATCTTTTTGTTGAATCGGGATGCAAAGAGATCTACATCTGGAACCCCCCATCTTTGGCATATGGCCCAAAAGACGTCGGGATGCAGAGACCATTCCCCTGGAAGTAACTGCTGGCGACTTAGATAGTCCGCCTGCCAATTCTCTATTCCCGGGATGAAAACTGCCGATATGCATGGCACATGCATCTCTGCCCAGACTAAGATCTGGTTCACCTCTTTTTGAGCAGCTCGGCTCCGGGTGCCTCCCTGATGATTGACATAAGCCACTGCTGTGGCATTGTCGGACTGGATCCTGACCGGACAACCCTGTAGCCTGATAGTCCAGGCTTTTAGAGCTAGATGTATCGCCCGGATCTCCAGAACGTTGATGGGTAAGGTCCTCTCTGTCTTGGACCATACCCCTTGGACCGCAGCCTGTTCCAGAACTGCTCCCCAAGCTGACAGACTGGCATCTGTTGTTACCACCGTCCAGGTAACCGGTAGAAAGGATTTCCCCTTCTGCAGGTTTTCGGGTATGAGCCACCAATTGAGGCTCTGACGCACCGCATGCGACAGGTGCATCGGAAAGTCTAATGCCTGAACCTTCTTGTTCCAGGTCGACAGAATACTGTGTTGCAGCATTCTTGAGTGAAACTGAGCATAGGGAACTGCTTCGAATGAAGACACCATCTTCCCTAGTAGCCTCATACAAAGGCAGACTGAGGGACCCTTCTTGGTCCTTACTGTCAGAATCAGCTCTCTCAAAGCAGTGATCTTTGCCTGGGGTAGAAATATTTTCTCCTGGCTTGTATGTATAATCAGACCTAAATATTCCAGTCTTCTTACTGGTTTTAGGAAAGACTTTTCTAAGTTGAGGATCCAACCCAGGTGTTCTAGATACCTGACCGTGGTCCTCAAGTTTCCATTCAAAGAGGCTACCGACCGGTCTATCAAGAGCAGGTCGTCTAGGTATGCTATGACAGCTATACCTTGAGCCCTTAATCTGGCCAGAGGAGGAGCCAAGATCTTTGTGAACACTCGAGGTGCAGTGGCTATCCCAAAGGGCAGAGCCATAAACTGGAAATGGCGCCCTCCTACCTCGAAGCGCAGAAACTTCTGATGAGCAGGAAAAATGGGCACATGCAGATATGCATCTCTGATGTCTATTGATGCCAGAAATTCTCCTCCCTGCAGGGTGGGAACTACTGTTCGAATTGATTCCATGCGGAAGGATTGAATCCTTAGGAATCGGTTCAGATCCCTTAAGTCCAAAATGGGCCTGACATCCCCATTTGGCTTTTGGACCGTAAAAAGGTTGGAATAGAAGCCCAATCCCTGGTCCTTTGCGGGAACTATCATAATGACCTCCTGCGACAAAAGTCGCTCTAACGCTAGAAGGAGCAACTGCTTCTTCTCTGGGTCTCTGGGAACATTTGATCTGAGGAACCGAGGAGAAGGGAATTCCTGAAACTCCAGCTTGTACCCTAAGGTTACCGTGGAGATTACCCATCTGTCCTGGAAGTCCTCCTGCCAGAGCTCTGAGAATTGTCGCAGTCTTCCCCCCACTCGAGTGAGCAGGGGCGCCCCCTCATGCAGAGGTCTTAGTGTTTTGTCTAGTAGGCTTCTTTCCCCAGGACTTTTTTTGTCCCTGGGGTTGACTCTTGTCTCTGGACCCCGATGGAGGCGGCCGTCGAGACTGCCTGGAGGCTGAAGCCCCCGGCGCTGGGGAAAGAGTCCGTTTGAAAGAGGGACGCTTACTCTTCTTCTTGACAGGTAAGAGAGTGCTTTTCCCACAAGAGATTCTCTTGATATAGTTATCCAAGTCCTCTCCAAACAACCTTGCACCACGAAATGGAAACCCAGCCAGTAGCTTCTTACATGGTGCTTCGGCTGACCAATTTTTCAACCATAGGATTCTACGTATATGCACCAACCCCAGTGAAAGACAGGAGGTTTGCACGATAGAATCTCTAATGGCGTCAACCACAAAGCATAAGGCCGCTGGAAGGTTAGCAAACCCCTGGGCCTGCTGTTCAGGTAATACTTTGATGACCTGCTTAACATGGTCTCTTAAGTATTGACAGACTCCAATCGCTGCTATTGCAGGTTGGGCCACTGATCCTGCTAAGGAGAAAACATCCTTCAATAGGGATTCCATCCTTTTATCTACAGGATCCCTGAGCATCTGAACATTGTCTACAGGACAAGTCAGGCTATTATATATTGAGGAAATGGCGGCATCAATAGCCGGAATTCCCCACATTTTAATAAACTTTTCTTCCATCGGATAAAGTGTTGAAAACTTTCTCGGCGGAAAAAAACGTTTGTCTGGGTGATCCCACTCAGAATAAATAAGCTTTTCAAGTAAAGTATGAACAGGAAAAGCATGTGCTGCTTGGAAAGGTTTCAGTGACCCCAAAGCAGAAGAGGATTCTTTAGCAGTTTCAGGTATGGGCAACTTAAATGTGGAGCGGACCAATCCAGTGAGGATCTGCACTAAGACTTTCTCCTCTTGGGAAGTCGCAGAGGGTCCCTCTCCACCTGAATCCTCCGAAGAGGAATCATCCATCCCATCCCGATCCTCTGAAAGGGATTCATCTCCTTTATCCCAGAGCTCCTCTGTCTGAGGGTCTTGGGGAACAGAGGAAAGCCTAGTGCGTTTTCTTCCACTGAGTGAAGACGTAATCACGGCCATTAATCTTTCCTCTAGACCATTAATGGTTGAGGAAAAAACCTCTTGTGTAATATATACAGGGGCTGAAGTGCCAGAAGCAGGTGTAGCCCCTGACCCCAATGGCTCTCCCTGGCTAGCCGTCCCTGGCCCATCTTTATTTATTATTTATTTATTTCAGGTACTTATATAGCGCTGTCAATTTACGCAGCGCTTTACATATATATATTATACATTCACATCAGTCCCTATACCCTCAAGGAGCTTACAATCTAAGGTCCCTAACTCACATTCATACCTATACTAGGGCCGATTTTTTAGACAGGATCCAGTTAACCTACCAGCATGTCTTTGGAGTGTGGGAGGAAACCGGAGTACCCGGAGGAAACCCACGCAGACACAGGGAGAACATGCAAACTCCAGGCAGGTAGTGTCGTGGTCGGGATTCGAACCAGCGACCCTCCTTACTGCTAGGCGAGAGTGCTACCCACTGCGCCACTGTGCCGCCCATTAGGGGGGAAGGATGCTGCCGACAAGGGGCCCTCAGAACCTGAACGAGATCCCCTAGTGTCTCTGGTTCCTGGGGTGCTTGAACCTCTTCTACCCATAGTGCAAAGCAACAAGGTGTGAGGTATACAAATGAACACTGTCCGCTGAGCGATGTAGTCTGGCTAAAAGCCTTGCTACCCAATGCTCAGTCTGGTGTTACTTCAGTAAATGCTGCCTAGGAGAATGCCTGTGTCCCACCTTACATGCGACCGTCAGCTCTGTGTCTCTCAGAAGGCTGAGTGCACCTGTACAGAGTGCCTTTAATAGCCTGCAGCTGGCCTGAGTGGGAGTCTAAACACTCTGTGCTGACATCCCGCCCCCTCCTCTACCGCCCCCCCCCCCCCTCGAGTTTTGAAAAAAACGAGCGCTTCCCACACTGCCGACTCTCCTGTCATGCTCTGGAGAAAAGGCTGGGGATGGGGGGGGGGGAGGAGGGAGACTGGTAACAAGATTTGCCTGAACGGCTATCTTCAGAGATGGTGGCCATTAGGCCACAGAGCCCGGGTGGTATAACCACTTTCTAGACCCCTGTGGCCCCTCTCTAGCCTGGGGGGGAACATTCAAACATGAGAAATCCCCCCATCCACCTTACCTGCTTGCAGCCTGCTTGATACGCTGGGACATACACAGCGATTACAACACCTGAGACAGACATTCAGCATGTGTAGGTTTGTGCTCTTGGCAGCCCCCGGTGGTCACAATAGGCATAGCATGCATTTACCTTAAAGGAGAAAAGCCACTAGAACTCAAAAATTCTGTGGAATCTCCTCTTACCTTATCCAGCCGCAGGGTGCTGTTTACACAGACCCAATCTTCACCTCTCACGGTGGGCTCCGTTTGAAAAAAACCGTCAGAGACTGGGGCCCCCATCAGTAGGGGGATCCAACAGTTCTGGGACCGTAAAGCACCTCGCCAGAAATTAGGAAGTTTAAAGCCATTTTCTGATCTGCGGGGTCCAGCTCTCTAAAAAGAGAAGCATTACGGGTAAAACCTCGTTTCTTCGGACACGAGGCCCGGGTACCATTCAATTCGGCCATGAAAAGACACTTTGAATGGATCCGGTTCGCCTGGCTTGCCCCAGTATAGGATCTTAGGATATTCCCTTTGGAGCTCAGCACAGGACATCTTTACACGTCCATCACCTAAGACACTGGCGAAAAAACTGAGGTATCCCTGCAAGGGGGAGGGATTATATAAGGGGTTGAACTTCCTGATAGGGTGTGCCAGTGTCCAATCACCAGTGATACCTATATAACCCATCAGTAATTACTGTGGCTCTGTGTCCCGTGATGTTCGAGAAAGAAAAGTGCTTTTATTTTTTTGTTCCCCATTCAGTCCTGTAGAGAATCGCAACTGCAATCCGTGTTTTGTGGGTGTAATTATCTCCTGTGCAGCTTACCGTGTGGTGGGACAGACCTCCAGCATGCTGGCAGCGGACAGCCCGATTTATTATGGCTGTGGCTGCTTTACAGCAAAAATAAACAAGACGACATTGGAAAACGGGTCTTTTGCTTCACATTGAATTTATTTAAAGGGATTCAAATGAATAGTCAGTCATGTTAGACTTTAACCTCTTGCTGCCCAGTGCCACCCGCACGCCACACACATGCGTCCACGGGTGGTAGAGCGTTCCGTGTGGAGAGCGCAATGATTGTGTGTTCCCAGCATAGTGAGTCAAAGAAAGTCTTCTGGCTCTGATAATGATCAGAAAGCTGGCAGATCCAGCTCCCAATCATGTGGCTGCTGTGACAGCCTTTTAAAGGGATGCTGGGGAAGGGGGGGGGGGCGCGCAGCGCGGCGATCGGTGGTGCGGTGTGTCAGTCTGACACCGAGCCTCTGACGGAGACCCTTTACCATGTGATCAGCCGTGTCCAATCACAGCTGATCACGGAGTAAACAGGAAAAGCCGTGTAATCAGGTTTTCCTCACTCGTGTCTGACAGACGCAAGTAGAGGAGAGACGATCGACTGCTCTCCTGACTGGGGGGGGGGGGGTCTGTGCTGATGGATTATCAGTGCAGCCCCCATGAGGATGACCACCAGGGATGATGCCAGAACAACCAGAAATGCCCACTAAAGATGCCCACCCATGACCACCAGGTATGCCACCCAGGACGCCAATCAGTGCCCATAAATCATGGCATCACTGCCTATCACTAATACCTGTCAGTGCCTCTATCAGTGATGCCCATCAGTGCCACCTATCTGTGTCCATCAGTGCCACCTATCAGTGTCCATCAGTGCCACCCATCAGTGCCACCCATCAGTGTCCATCAGTGCCACCCATCAGTGTCCATCAGTGCCACCCATCAGTGTCCATCAGTGCCACCCATCAGTGTCCATCAGTGCCACCCATCAGTGTCCATCAGTGCCACCCATCAGTGCCACCAATCAGTGTCCATCAGTGCCACCCATCAGTGTCCATCAGTGCCACCCATCAGTGTCCATCAGTGCCACCCATCAGTGTCCATCAGTGCCACCCATCAGTGTCCATCAGTGCCACCCATCAGTGTCCATCAGTGCCACCCATCAGTGTCCATCAGTGCCACCCATCAGTGTCCATCCGTACCACCTATCTGTGTCCATCAGTGCCACCCATCAGTGCCACCCATCAGTGTCCATCAGTGCCACCTATCTGTGTCCATCAGTGCCACCCATCAGTGTCCATCAGTGCCACCCATCAGTGTCCATCAGTGCCACCTATCTGTGTCCATCCGTGCCACCCATCAGTGTCCATCAGTGCCACCTATCTGTGTCCATCCGTGCCACCTATCAGTGTCCATCAGTGCCACCTATCTGTGTCCATCCGTGCCACCCATCAGTGTCCATCAGTGCCACCTATCTGTGTCCATCCGTGCCACCTATCAGTGTCCATCCGTGCCACCTATCAGTGTCCATCAGTGCCACCTGTGTCCATCCGTGCCACCTATCAGTGCCATCCATAAAGCATAATAATATTTTATGATTTGATTGACTGATTTATTGATTTTTTTTGCACACTTCCCATTCACTCGCTATAAATTCACTCCACTGCCTTCCATTCAAACTCAATTTTTAGTGTCACATCTCAGCTTTCTATCCCCCGCCATCACTCCACTCACGATCCTTCACTTGTCCACTATTTTGTGGCTTTTTTAAGCACACAGTAAATCCATCATTTCTGCCCTATTTTTATCTATCTAGACTCCAGTTCATTGTGTTTAGTTAGTCCCCCCCCCCTCCTCCCCACCGAGTCTCCGCGGGAACCCCCCCCCCCCTTTGGTGGTGACACCTTGTACCCTTGTGCCTGCCGGGATAATCAGCCTCGCTCTTCCCCCTTTTATCTACATAAAAACTGTCTAATTGACATGTTGTATAAAAAGTTTTTTTTTTACTGTTTATGCCTTTGGATAACTACATTGTTCTTGATTATCTATTAATCAAATTACAGACGCCCCTCCTGATGAAGCGGCTACAGTCCGCAAAACTAGTCGAGACGTTATCCGTGATCAATTGTCCCACTGTGATCCTCCCCCATCTGGGGTTCATTATTTTGGTGATATACACGAATTGCTACCATGCTTCTAACCTGTAACTGATTACTATCTTTGAATATAAAAAGGAAGCACTCCTATAGCCACATCCGTATAATTAAATGGCAAGAAAGAGAAAAAAAAAGGGGGTTCAATAAGGAGCCCCCTGGTCGGACTTTAGAGGCATAGCAAACCTAGGGAAGAAGCATAGTCAAAATAATATTATAACAAACTTTATTAAGTACAAAATGCACACATAGCAAAGACATCGACAAAGAGTTAAAAATCATCTATACAGGAATATAGCCTGATATTGCTATGTATATGGAATCAGATGGTGGTCACCTATTTTTATTGACAAGACCCTTACATCTATAGCGGAAAAATTTGAACTATGATCATTTGAATCTTTGAAAGCCTCCTCATAAGTCAGACCTTTTCTTGCATTCATTGAAAACCTGCATGTGTCCTGAAGAAGTTTTTATACGAAACGCGTACATCAGGGCTCTTATCATGTATATTCCTGTATAGATGATTTTTTTAACTCTTTCTCGATGTCTTTGCTATGTATGCATTTTGTACTTAATAAAGTTTATCATATTATTATTTTGACTATGCTTCCCTAGGTTCACTATGCCTCTAAACTCCCACCAGGGGGCTCCTTATTGAACCCCCTTTTTTCTTTCTTGATTACTATCTTTGTATCAATAAACTTTTGTTTTATTTTTATATATCTGTTACACATTTGAATTCTCTTGTCTTACTGTACCCAAAGACAGTCCAATTGAACCCCTTTTCTTTGGGGAAGCCTGGTTGGGGACCAAGCTCATGATCCCTTTACTTCTATATTTTCTGGATGAAGTCTCTAAATTTTTTATTTCTAGTATTGACTACAGAGGCCACCTCTATTTCCAAAGTGTGAGAGCGCTGAAAGCTGGCCTGGGCAGGAATGGGGGGCAAGTGCCCCTGTATTGAAGTGGTTAATGAAAATGACGGTTGATGGGCACAAGTGTGAAATCACATGACCGGTCTGGTATGGAATCTTACATTGAACTGCGTAGGAAGCCAGCAGGGTGGCGGTACTGTACGGGCACGGCAACCTGAAAAATAAAAGAAGAAGAAGGACACAGTGAGAGAAGAGCCGAGGAAACCCCCCAAAACCTGCTGAAGGAGAATCTCCATTCACAAAGTGGGATTCTGGGAGCAATCACAGTCCTTGTCCCCGTGATCCATTACTGAGCAGTACCGGGCTGTCTGCATGGAACCCAATTAAGACGAACGAAAAAACTTAAGACTCCTAAATCTGACCTCCGACTTCCCCCTTCCGTCTCGCACAGTTGTACCGCCTCCTCTTACTGGGACAGAAACGCCTTCCTCCGATTTCACCGCACACTGTGAGCTCCTCACCATGTGCATTAGAAAGCTGCAGCCAGTCAGAGCTCCGCCCCATTCCCAGCACCATCCCAAACCTCCCCCCCCCCCCCCCACCAGCCTGACTGTTCCAGGCCCACCCCCCTTTTCATTTTATTGGATTTCAGCTCTTTCTCTTTCAATCACGGAAGCTTAGCAACCCCCCATGTGGGCGTTACCCAGGGTCAGTCCCGCATGCAAATACGATCCCGCTTAGGAAACGCCCACTCCTTCAGACTGAAACCCTCCCATCAAAAAAAAAAGGTATTTTGATTTTTTTTTGCATAACTCCTCCCAAGAGCCCCGCCCACTGCTTGCATCAGGACTGAGGGGCTCTTGAGAGGAGGAGTACTGAGGGCCGGGGGGGCTGTGATGTTTTCAGGAAGCTGTGTAAAGCCCTCCTCCCACCAGCCACGATTTGCCTGCATTGCACAGAGAAGAACAGAGACCCAGTGATGGTCTAACTGGCGCTAAAATAAGAGAAAATAATGTTTTATTTAAAAATTTTCATTAGCATACTGGCGAGGAAGGAGAAAAGGAAGAATGGAAGTCGATATATAACAAAAAATTGCGAGGGTGAAGATCTGCTTTATTAAACATTTTATAAAATATTTAATTTGAATTACCTCCCAGTGAGAATGTCCTGTTTAATCTGCAGAAAATAAAGGTACCTAAAAAAAGAAGAAGAGAGACATTATGAGCACAGGAGTCTAATACCGCCCAATATCTGACCCCCACCATAGTGACCCTGTACTGCTCTGGGGAGGGGAACAGGATTTCTTTTCCCCCACTATGATTGCTTATTACAGTGATGATCACTGTGATAAGCAATCATTATTACTTTGTGAATAGCATCCATTCATGTGCTATTGTGTACTATTGTGACAGCTGTGATTGACCACGGCCATCACATGGTACAGGTCAGCCATGATTGGCCCCTGCACCATGTGATCAATCACAGGGATCACAAGAGTACACAACGAATGGCTATGAAAAAAAGCCACTGTGTACATCTGATCAGTGTTGCCAACCACCCGTTAATTTACGGGCAGCCCGTAAATTTCACCCCCTTTTCGGGGCGCCCCTGAATGTCCATTACGGGCAGCCGGTGCCCGTAAAAAGGATGGCTGCGGGCCGGCCATGCAAATGCGCATGCGCCGTTCCGAAGCCTGCAGGACTCGGGAAAGATCGTACAAGCTCGGCTGGGCGGCGCATGCGCAGTAATGTAATGTCGCTGCCTGGCACCATTTTTAAAACGGAAGCCGACATTCGTTTTTCTCGGCGGTTCAGCGGGGGGAGCGGAACGATGCAGAGAGGAGCCATGTGACGGGCCACAGGAGGACATTACCGGGGGGGGGGGGTGAAGCCAGCCCGGTAGAGGAGGACACTGTGCCTGACTGATGTTGAGTGAGACAGGTATAGTAATATGAAGGGGGACAGTGCAGGAAACTACCATGTCCGCAGCCTCTGACCATCTCCTGCCCGCAGCCTCTGACCATCTCCTGCCCGCAGCCTCTGACCATCTCCTGCCCGCAGCCTCTGACCATCTCCTGCCCGCAGCCTCTGACCATCTCCTGCCCGCAGCCTCTGACCATCTCCTGCTCCTATATCCTGTCCGCAGCCTCTGACCATTTCCTACATCATGTCTGCAGTCTCTGAGGGGGAGTCGGGAGAGGAGTCATGATTGTGAGTGCCGCCAGGATCATGGGGGTCACAGGAGAAGTCAGACGTGTGTGGAATGTGGAGAGGAGACCATGGGAAAACCAGAGCCGCCAAGCTGGAGCCATCTGACTGAGCCCTGCACGATGCACCTGAGAGGGGGTCGGTGAAAGCGCCGCCAGGCCAGTCTGGGGGGGTTGCTGATGCAAGGGGAGTGAATACAATAATGTAAGGGGCACTGATATAAAGCTTCCCCCCTATATTAGTAACTCCCCTTACCTTAGTGTAGTCACTCTGCGGAAGGTGGTCTCTACTCACCAGAGTGCCCCCCATATCAGAGTTCCTGGCATTCCCCTTTATATCAGAGTCTGCAGGGTTGTCCCTTAGACCTCTTTCACACTGGGGCGGTTTGCAGGCGTTATTGCGCTAAAAATACCACCTGCAAACCGCCCCAAAACAGCCTCCGCTGTTTGTTTAGTGTGAAAGCCCGAGGGCTTTTACACTGAAGCGGTGCGCTGGCAGGAGAAGAAAAAATCTCCTGCAAGCCGCATCTTTGGAGCGGTGAAGGAGCGGTTTATTCACCGCTCCTGCCCATTGAAATCAATGGGACAGCGCGGCTATAGCCGCGCTGTACGAGTGATTTTAACCCTTTTTCGGCCGCCAGCGGGGGGTTAAAACCGCACCGCTAGCGGCCGAATACCGCGGTAAAACAGCGCTAAAAATAGCGCTGTTTTACCGCCGACGCCCCCTACCGCCCCAGTGTGAAAGCAGCCTAACGGTGAAAGGGTAATACTGCAGACCCTGATGCAAGTGGGAACTCTGATGTAAAGGGAATGCAGTGGACTCTGATATAAGGTGGTCTCTGGTCACCAGAGCCCCCCCTCTACATCAGAGTTCCCCCTTAGATCATGATCTGCAGCGTTCCCCTTTACATAAGAGTTCCCTTTCACTTTAAGGGGGATCCCTGCAGACACTGATGTAAGGGGGGAACTCAGTGCTGGCAGGGTTATAGTTACCTGACCTTCATGTCAATGGAGAAATGTGTTTTTTGACTTTTGTTTAACTTAAACACATTGCTGATAGCACTAGCTATGTGTTTATAGTTCAAATATTTATACTTGCACTGTTTAGCACTGAAAACAGTAATTTTAGGTACTTTTTTGCAGCGCCAGTAAAAAAAATGTGGCTCTGCCAGTAATGTCACAATGTTTGCCAGTAAAATAAAAAAAAAAAATAAAAAAATAAAAAAAAATATTAAAAAAAAGGTGCCGTTTGTAAATTTTGGCGTTCTGCCAGTAAATTTCACTTCAGGGGGTTGGCAACGCTGCATCTGATATGTGATCGCTGTGATTGACCCTGTACCATATGATCACTGTGACCAATCACACAGATCACAACAGTATACAATGAAAATCTATGAATGAAAGCCATTATGTACAACTGACATGTGATCGGCCCTGTACCATGTGATCGATGTGACAAACCACAGAGATCACAATGGTACACAATGAATGGCTATGAAATAAAGCCATTGGGGGGTTATTTACAAAAAGGAAAATCCACTTTGCACTGCAAGTGCACTTGGAAGTGCAGTCGCTGTAAATCTGAGGGGTAGATCTGAAATGAGGGGAAGCTCTGCTGATTTTATCATCCAATCATGTGCAAGCTAAAATGCTGTTTTTTTTTTATTCTCCTTGCATGCCCCCCTCGGATCGACAGCGACAAGTGCACTTTGCACTTGTAGTGCAAAGTGGATTTGCCGTAAATAACCCCCATTGTGTACAACTATCATGTGATCACTGTGATTGGCTCTGTACCATGTGATCGCTGTGACCAATCACAGAGATCACAATAGAAAACAATGAATGGCTATGAAAGAAATCCATTGTGTACAACTGGCTAGTGATGGCTGTGATTGATCACAGCGATCACATGGTGCCAGGGCTGGCCCCGTACAACAATCTTTGCCCACTGGACACAGGGTGTTACAGATCGCGCTGCACCCAGGGAGGAAGTATTTACAGAGTGTTTTTCCCCCCGAAGATAAAATGATGGGAGGACCAGGAGGGGCTCAGGATTCTAGTGTTAAAATTTGCCCCCCTCTTCCCATCTCAGAAGACATTCCGTATCCTCGTCTGTTCCCGGCTACAACGAGAAGCCATAAAGCTGCTGCTAAGACCCCCCGCCGGGCCAATGAAATCTGCAATACGCCAGACACAAAATGAGAAGCTCCGGTGCTGTGACATATATGAAGCGCTACAGACAATCCTCCCCGTGAGACGCCGCGATTGCTCAGCACAAGACCTTGGGGAAGACGACATGTATTCATCCTGTAACCAGGAAACTGGCGGCAGCCCAGAACAGCGAACAAAGCCGGCGGTTGTTTTATTATCCATCATAAGATCCGCTACATTACACGCATCTATCGCTAGTAAAGGGTGACAGAGATAAATGGAGATGGGGGGGGGGGGGCTTAGGAACACTCTTCCCACTGATCACCGATGTAAGGAACATTCTTCCCACTGATCACCAATGTAAGGGACATTCTTCCCACTGATCACCAATGTAAGGAACATTCTTCTCACTGATCACCAATGTAAGGAACATTCTTCCCACTGATCACCAATGTAAGGAACATTCTTCTCACTGATCACCAATGTAAGGGACATTCTTCCCACTGATCACCAATGTAAGGAACATTCTTCTCACTGATCACCAATGTAAGGGACATTCTTCTCACTGATCACCAATATAAGGAACATTCTTCTCACTGATCACCAATGTAAGGAACATTCTTCCCATCCCACTGATCACCAATGTAAGGAACATTCTTCTCACTGATCACCAATGTAAGGAGCATTCTTCTCACTGATCACCAATGTAAGGGACATTCTTCCCACTGATCACCAATGTAAGGAACATTCTTCCCTCTGATCACCAATGTGAGGAACATTCTTCCCATCCCACTGATCACCAATGTAAGGAACATTCTTCTCACTGATCACCAATGTAAGGAGCATTCTTCTCACTGATCACCAATGTAAGGGACATTCTTCTCACTGATCACCAATGTAAGGAGCATTCTTCCCACTGATCACCAATGTAAGGAACATTCTTCTCACTGATCACCAATGTAAGGAACATTCTTCTCACTGATCACCAATGTAAGGAACATTCTTCTCACTGATCACCAATGTAAGGAACATTCTTCCCACTGATCACCAATGTAAGGAACATTCTTCTCACTGATCACCAATATAAGGGACATTCTTCCCACTGATCACCAATGTAAGGAACATTCTTCCCTCTGATCACCAATGTGAGGAACATTCTTCCCACTGATCACCAATGTAAGGAACATTCTTCTCACTGATCACCAATGTAAGGAGCATTCTTCTCACTGATCACCAATGTAAGGAACATTCTTCTCACTGATCACCAATGTAAGGAGCATTCTTCTCACTGACCACCAATGTAAGGAACATTCTTCTCACTGATCACCAATGTAAGGAGCATTCTTCTCACTGATCACCAATGTAAGGAACATTCTTCTCACTGATCACCAATGTAAGGAACATTCTTCTCACTGATCACCAATGTAAGGAACATTCTTCTCACTGATCACCAATGTAAGGAGCATTCTTCTCACTGATCACCAATGTAAGGAGCATTCTTCTCACTGATCACCAATGTAAGGAACATTCTTCTCACTGATCACCAATGTAAGGAACATTCTTCCCACTGATCACCAATGTAAGGAACATTCTTCTCACTGATCACCAATGTAAGGAACATTCTTCTCACTGATCACCAATGTAAGGGACATTCTTCTCACTGATCACCAATGTAAGGGACATTCTTCCCACTGATCTCCAACGAACTGGTTTTAGCAGGCGATCCTCTAGACCAGGGATCTCCAAACTACGACCCTCCAGCTGGAGGGCCGTAGTTTGGAGACCCCTGCTCTAGACCAGAATTCATTATTCTATGATGTATGATTTTCACAGGAAGGGAGACACTGATGTGCTAATTCTTCAAAATGCGATAAAATCAGCACAAAACTGGAGTTGCTACCCCACACCCCCCCACAAGGTCCAAAAGACATCACTTGAATTCACACATCTGGTTGATTTTAGAGAGCGCCCCCTACCTGGTGTATTCCTCCTGCAGTTTGCTGGAGTCGGAGACAAAGAACTTCACCCTGAAATTCAGACTGTGCGGAGACCCCCCTAAAAGAGAAAAGGTCTGGTAATGATGTGGAAATCCATCGGTTAAACACACATAGAACAAGACTCACACGTTTCGTCACTCACTTTTTAGCTGCTTCCTGATTAGCTTGTTTGGGTCCAGCCACTTCTGGATAGGTGAGAAAAGAAACAAAGCTGGTGAGTGTCCAAATGAAGAGGAGAAGACAGATCCTGGAGTACCGATTGCTTGGAAATAACCATTCCTGCTCACTGATCATTAACTATACTTTCCCTTTAAGGGCTCATTTACACTAGCGGTTGGGGCACGGTAAAAACACACGTTGGAGCTACGTTTTTACTGTCCCTCAACTGCTCCCCCCTTTAGCTGGAAAGGCAGAAATTATACTCTCCCCGTCACTTTCGGCAGGCATTAACCCAACATAACCTCATACAATGACTGACAAGCCAGGAGACTCCTGCTCCGTCCAACCCACCATGGCCTTATACCTTGACTGACAGGCCAGGAGAATTCTGGTCCCTCTGACCCACCATGACCTCATACGATGACTGACAGGCTAGTAGACTCCTGGCCTGTCAGTCAAGGTATGAGGTCATGATGGGTCAGCTCTGTCTGATCCACCATTTCCCCAATACCTTAACTGACAGGCCAGGAAACTCCTGGTTTGTCTGATCCACCATGACCTCATACCTTGATTGACAGGCCAGGAGACTCCAGCTCTGTCTGATCCGCCATTTCCCCATACCTTGACTGACAGGCAGGAGACGCCTGGTTTGTCTGATCCACCATGACCCCAAACTGTGACTGACAGGCCAGGAGACTCCTGCTCTGTCTGACCCACCTTGACCTCATACCTTGATTGACAGGCCAGGAGACTCCAGCTCTGTCTGATCCGCCATTTCCCCATACCTTGACTGACAGGCAGGAGACGCCTGGTTTGTTTGACCCACCATGACATCATACAATGACTGACAGATCAGGAGACTCTTGCTTAGTCTGACCCACCATGGCCTCAAACTGTGATTGAAAGGCCAGGAGACTCCTGGTCTCTCTTGACCACATATCTTGACTGACAGGCCTGGAGCCTCCTGGTTCATCAGACCCACCATGTCCTCATACCTTGACTGGCAGGCCAGGAGACTCCTGCTCTGTCTGCCTCACCATGACCTCATACCGTGACTGACAGGCCATCAACTCCCATTCCATGAAAACTGTACAATGATACAGCAGTGCCAAAACAGTAAAAAGAAGTGACAACGGCACTTCATTGATCCCTTCCCAAAATGCCTGGGCAGAGCTGCATTCTTCTGCCTCTAGTGATCACGTCACACACAGTTATAGGATAATTTACACTATAATTATGTAAGTTTGAAGAAGTGACATGTTTGTTTTTTACTGAGGAGAAGTAATGGAGAGGTTCTGAAACTATCCCACAGTTCACCTTCAAAACAAAAACCATAAATGTCAAAATCAGTCTTCCAAATAACATGCCCCTTCAAAGAGGACATCGGATACTTGCCTCTCCTGCTGCCCACCCTGCCGAATAGATGCAGATCCTGCAGAACCCAACACTTAGAGAATGCCGGACTTCCTGGCCACCACAGTGACTCCTTCAGCCTACTCGTTACAAGGACACCGTGGTGAGGAAGGGGCCCGGAGGAACGGATCGCAGAACGGAGCGCAGTACCAGAAAAATCGACACCCCGGGAAATTTTAGATTTTGCCATCTTCATTCTCTTTTACTGCCGCCGAGACTGGCAGGGCGGGCAGCAGGAGAGGCAAACATCCCATTATTTGGAAGAATGATTTTAGAGATACAGCAACTTAAAGGTCTTCCCTTTCTTATTTTGTTTTTGGGGGGGGTCCAAAAAGGTCCTACATGCCCCCCCCCCCCCCCCCATTTAGTAACATCTTGTATTTCGATGACAGGAGAGTGAACAGGACTCACGGGGTTCTCCGAGGAATCGTCAGCCAACTGCAATCCAAAATAGTCCCTCTCGGTGAGATCGAGAAACTTAAAGACCAAGTCTAGCAGAGCCTGGCCATCCTCATGTTTCTGAAAGACACAAAAGCAGTGCTGAGGTTATTACACACCGGCTGCATCATCTCCACAACGGACCAATCACCGCGCACCTCCAGAACGGACCAATCACCGCGCATCTCCAGAATGGACCAAATCAAAAAACGGGAAGATCATCAAAAAGTGAATTTATTTCAGTAATTCAATAAAAAACTGGCGGCAGCCCAGAAATCATATTTTATATATGGATTCATTGCACACAGAGGGATACATTCCAAGCATTTCTTTCTTTTCATTTTGACGATTATGGCTCACAGAGAGTGACAACCCAAAATTCTGTATCTCAGAAAATTAGAATATCGTGAAAAAGTTGAATATTGTAGACTCGTGTTGTTACACTATAATCAGCTAATGATGGGGCACTATTCCTCTCACTGATACCAATGATGGGACACTATTCCTCCAACTGATACCAATGATGGGGCACTATTCCTTCCACTGACACCAATGATGGGGCACTATTCCTCCCACTGATACCAATGATGGGGCACTATTCCTCTCACTGATACCAATGATGGGACACTATTCCTCCAACTGATACCAATGATGGGGCACTATTCCTTCCACTGACACCAATGATGGGGCACTATTCCTCCCACTGATACCAATGATGGGGCACTATTCCTCCCACTGATACCAATGATGGGGCACTATTCCTCCCACTGACACCAATGATGGGGCATTATTTCTCCAACTGATACCAATGATGGGACACTATTCCTCCCACTGACACCAATGATGGGGCATTATTTCTCCAACTGATACCAATGATGGGACACTATTCCTCCCACTGATACCAATGATGGGGCACTATTCCTCCCACTGATACCAATGATGGGGCACTATTTCTCCAGCTTATACCAATGATGGGGCACTATTCCTCCCACTGATACCAATGATGGGGCACTATTCCTCCCACTGATACCAATGATGGGGCACTATTCCTCCCACTAACACCAATGATGGGGCACTACTCCTCCCACTGACACCAATGATGGGGCATTATTTCCCCAACTGATACCAATGATGGGACACTATTCCTCCCACTGATACCAATGATGGGGCATTATTTTTCCAAACTGATAGCAATGATGGGGCACTATTCCTCCCACTGATACCAATGATGGGGCACTATTCCTCCCACTGACACCAATGATGGGGCACTATTCCTCCCACTGATACCAATGATGGGACACTATTCCTCCCACTGATACCAATGATGGGGCACTATTCCTCCCACTGACACCAATGATGGGGCACTATTCCTCCCACTGACACCAATGACGGGGCCCGATTTATCCCCCTAATACCAATAATGGGAACGGTTTACTCCCACTGATGCCAGAACCATTTATACTCTCACTGGCCACAGTCTGGCCCCCCTAAAGTCTGAAGGACAGTAAACTGGTCCTTCATTTAAAATGTTTGAAGACCCCTGAAATAGAATATAAAATAACAGAATGAAACAATAGAATAGAAAAAAGGGAACATAATAAAATAGAATAGAACAGAATAAAAAATAAAATAAAGGAATATAGAATAGAAAATAGGAAGGACTGTAATAGAATATAAAGCATAGACTAAAAAAGAAAAATTAAAATAGAATTAAATATAAAAAAACGCAATAAAACAGGATCAAATAAACAGAATAGAAAAGATCATAAAAACAGAATAGAATACAAAAAAAGGAATATAATATGATAGAGTAGAAAATAAATTGAATATAATAGAAGAGAAGAGAATACAATAAAACAGAACAGAAAATAAAAAAATATAATAGAAAACAAAAGAATAGAATTGAAAATAAAGGAACAGAGAAAAGTAGAGTAGAATAGAACAGATTAGAGTAGAATATAATAATTTAAAAAAAAATAGCGTAGAATAGAATAAAACAGAACAAATAAAGCTGTCTCCTGACATAACGAATATGACAAAATTGAAAAAGGGAACATAAAATAAAATAGAAAGGAATAAAATATAGAAAATAAAGGAATAGAATAGAAAAATAACAGAAAATAAAATAAAGGCATATAATAGAAAAGAATAGAATAGAAAATAGAATAAAAAAGAAATAAAATGAAAAAAAAAATAGATTAGAAAAGAATGAAATAAAAAACACAATACAACAGAATTGAATAAACAGAATAAAAAATAATATCATAAAACAGAATAGAATACAAAAAAAAAAGGAATAGAATATGATATAATAGAAAATAATTTAAAATAAATTGAATAGAAGAGAAGAGAATACAAAAAAAACGAAGAGAAAATAAAAAAATAGAATAGAAAATAAAAGAACAGAATAGTAGAGTAGAATAGAACAGAATAAAAACAGTTGTCTCCTGACATAACGAATACGATGGAATTAAAAAAGGGAATATAACAAAATAGAACGAAATAAAATATAGAAAATAAAGGAATAGAATAGAAAAGAATAGAATATAAGGCAATAGTATATAAAATAGAATAAAAAAGAAAAAATAGAATAGATTAGAATGAAATAAAAAAGAACACAATAAAACAGAATTGAATAAACAGAATAGAATATAAAAGAATACCATAAAACAGAATAGAATACAAAAAAGGAATAAAATATGATAGAATAGAAAAGAATATAAAATAAATTGAATATGATAGAAGAGAAGAGAATACAACAGAACAAAAAAAAAAAAAAGAAAACAAAAGAATAGAATAGAAAATAAAAGAACAGTAGAGTAGAACAGAACAGAATAGAGTAGAATATAATAATAAAAAAATAGAGTAAAAAATAGAGCAAAAGAATAAAACAGAACAAATACAGTTGTCTACTGACATAACGAATAAGACGAAACTAAAAAAGGGAACATAATAAAAAAGAAAAGAACAGAATAAAATATAGAAAATAAAAGGTATAGAATAGAAAAAAGGATATAAAGCAATAGAATAGAAAATAGAATAAAAAATAAAAAAAAATTAAAAAAACAGAACACAATAAAACAGAATTGAACAGAATAGAATATAAAAAAAAGGAATAGAATATGATAGAATAGAAAAGAATATAATAGAAGAGAATACATTAAAAAGAGAAAATAAAAAAAATATAATAGAAAACAAAAGAATAGAATAGAAAATAAAGAACAGAGAACAGTAGAGTAGAATAGAACAAAATAGAGTAGAATAGAAGAAAACAGAACACATACAGCTGTCTCCGGACATAACAAATGAGACGAAATAAAATGATTGACCTAACAAACAAAACAAATGTTTCTATTGTGCACTTGTCTAATCTGCACAGCAGAGTCGGGGGTTACACTTTGGACACGTTGGACCCCCGGTGATGGCGGCGGGACGCACCCTGTGGTGTACGGGGCCCGGCGGGCGCTCGTAGGGATCACTTGCACCGGTCACCCAGAACGAGTTCTGCCTTATAAATAGGCCACATTTATGGACAGAGTTCAGCTCCGCCCACCGGGAGAGTTTCAGCCAACAGGAATCTTTATAGCAGTTAATTTGGGACTTCTAGGAAGCGGAGGGGGGGGGGGGGGGGGGAGTGTTCCTTTAAGTCGTGTCTGTGGAGTTGTGGAATCCCCCCAGAGACCTGTACAGAGAAGTGGTGGTGGGGGGATATCGGTTTCGCAGTCCCTGGAGACACATATTTTAGGAGATCAGCAGAAGGTCAGGGACTGTTTTAGTCCTCGGTCACATTCTCAGAGACGTCCCCTCCCCCGATGTCCTCCATGGTGGGGGGGGCCCTTCTCTGTGTTTAGGGGATAGATGTTCTCTCTTCTCTCAGTGTTTTCATATGACAGGTTGCTGGGAGGAGAGGCGGCAGATCTGAGCCGAGGGTGTTGTAACAGCCAAGTACGCGGCTCGGCCCTCTAGAGAACGCCGCCGCCTAGCTTTAAATAACAGATGTGCGCAGACTTGGAAACGTGTGATCTTCGCCTGAGCTGCCGCCGCGCCTCACTTCACCCGCTGCCTTATAAAAAGTCCTGGAACCTTCCAGCAGCTTCTTAAGCAAGGCAGACAAAAGCGCATCGCAGGTGACCGAACACGGGGGCCAATCATCGGTTAGATCCCGGGTGACAGAACACGGAGGCCAATCATCGGTTAGATCCCGGGTGACAGAACACGGGGGCCAATCATCGGTTAGATCCCGGGTGACAGAACACGGAGGCCAATCATCGGTTAGATCCCGGGTGACCGAACACGGGGGCCAATCATTGGTTAAATCCCGGGTGACAGAACACGGGGCCAATCATCGGTTAGATCCCGGGTGACCGAACACGGGGGGCCAATCATCGGTTAAATCCCGGGTGACAGAACACGGGGCCAATCATCGGTTAAACCCCGGGTGACAGAACACGGGGCCAATCATCGGTTAGATCCCAGGTGACCGAACACGGGGGCCAATCATCGGTTAGATCCCGGGTGACCGAACACAGGGGCCAATCATCGGTTAGATCCCGGGTGACCGAACACAGGGGCCAATCATCGGTTAGATCCCAGGTGACAGAACACGGGGGCCAATCATCGGTTAGATCCCGGGTGACAGAACACGGGGGCCAATCAGCGGTTAGATCCCAGGTGACCGAACACGGGGGCCAATCATCGGTTAGATCCCGGGTGACCGAACACGGGGGCCAATCATCGGTTAGATCCCGGGTGACTGAACACGGGGGCCAATCATCGGTTAGATCCCGGGTGACAGAACACGGGGGCCAATCATCGGTTAGATCCCGGGTGACAGAACACGGGGGCCAATCATCAGTTAGATCCCGGGTGACTGAACACGGGGGCCAATCATCGGTTAGATCCCGGGTGACAGAACACGGGGGCCAATCAGCGGTTAAATCCCGGGTGACAGAACACGGGGGCCAATCAGCAGTTAGATCCCAGGTGACCGAACACGGGGGGCCAATCATCGGTTAGATCCCAGGTGACCGAACACAGGGGCCAATCATCGGTAAGATCCCAGGTAACCAAACACTGGGGCCAATCCGAACACGGGGGTCAATCATTGGTTAGATCCCGGGTGACCAAACACGGGGACCAATTTTCGCTTAGATCCCGGGTGACCGAACACGGGGGCCAATCATCCGTTAGATCCCGGGTGACCGAACACAGGGGCCAATCATCGGTTAGATCCCAGGTGACCGAACACGGGGGCCAATCATCGATTAGATCCCGGGTGACTGAACATGGGGGCCAATCATCGGTTAGATCCCTGGTGACCGAACATGGGGGCCAATCATCCGTTAGATCCCGGGTGAGGGAACATGGGGGCCAATCATCCGTTAGATCCCTGGTGACCGAACACGGGGCCAATCATCGGTTAGATCCCAGGTGACCGAACACGGGGGCCAATCATCGATTAGATCCCGGGTGACTGAACATGGGGGCCAATCATCGGTTAGATCCCTGGTGACCGAACATGGGGGCCAATCATCCGTTAGATCCCGGGTGAGGGAACATGGGGGCCAATCATCCGTTAGATCCCGGGTGACCGAACACGGGGGCCAATCATCCATTACATCCTGGGTGACCGAACACGGGGGCCAATCATCGGTTAGATCCTGGGTGACTGAACACGGGGGCCAATCATCGGTTAGATCCCAGGTGACTGAACATGGGGGCCAATCATCGGTTATATTCCAAGTGACCGAACACAGGGGCCAATCATCTGTTAGATGCTGGGTGACTGAACACTGGGGCCAATCATCGGCTAGATCCCTGGTGACTGAACACGGGGGCCAATCATCGGTTAGATCCCGGGTGACTGAACACAGGGGCCAATCATCGGTTAGATCCCGGGTGACTGAACACGGGGGCCAATCATCGGTTAGATCTCGGGTGACCAAACACGGGGGGACAATCTGAACAAGGGGGCCAATCATCGGCTAGATCCCGGGTGACCGAACACAGGGGCCAATCATCGGTAAGATCCCAGGTAACCAAACACTGGGGCCAATCCGAACACGGGGGTCAATCATTGGTTAGATCCCGGGTGACCAAACACGGGGACCAATTTTCGCTTAGATCCCGGGTGACCGAACACGGGGGCCAATCATCCGTTAGATCCCGGGTGACCGAACACGGGGGCCAATCATCGGTTAGATCCCGGGGGGACCGAACACGGGGGGCCAATCATCAGTTAGATCCCTGGTGACCGGACACGGGGGCCAGGGCAATCTTTAATACTGTTTGGACCCTGGGCAATAAAATTTTTTGGGCCCCGCCCCTCCATGCAGTTTCGCTCTCCACCTGCTTTGAGACATACAATAAAAAGCAGCTAGACTCAAAATCAGTTTACTGAATCAGATCAGACAGTGATTGCGATTGGTTGCCAGAGGTTACAGTGTATCATTGCCACTCACTGACTGGTTGCTAGAGGTTACAGCACATAATTGTTTGTTGATTGGTTGGTAGAGAATACTGTACATCAATACTGCTCACTGATTGGTTGCTATAAGTTACTGCACATCATTACTGTTTACTGATTGGTTGCTAGAGGTAACAGCACATCATCTCCTCACTGCCTGCACACCATGGACTGGGGAGGTGAGGGGGGCCATTGATAGACAGACAACTCCTAGGGATCCTAAGACTCCTGGGATCAGTGGCAGTGCTGGGGGGAGGGGAGGGTGTGATCAATGGCAATGCAGATTTTTTTTATACTGACTACCAATATAAAGAGGAGTTTCAACACTGGCCACCAATGTAATCAGGATTTACACTGACCACCAATGTAATAGGGGTTTACACTGACCACCAATGTAATAGCGGTTTACACTGACCACCAATGTAATAGCGGTTTACACTGGCCACCAATGTAATAGGGGTTTACACTGACCACCAATGTAATAGGGGTTTACACTGACCGCCAATGTAATAGGGGTTTACACTGACCACCAATGTAATAGGGGTTTACACTGACCGCCAATGTAATAGCGGTTTACACTGACCACCAATGTAATAGGGGTTTACACTGACCGCCAATGTAATAGGGGTTTACACTGACCGCCAATGTAATAGGAGTTTACACTGACCGCCAATGTAATAGAAGCATTCACAGTAACCACCAATGTAAGGAGGGATTTACACTGACCACCAATGTAATGAAAAGATTTACACTGACCACCAATGTAATGAAAAGATTTACACTGACCACCAATGTAATGAAAAGATTTACACTGACCACCAATGTAATGAAAAGATTTACTCTGATCACCAATGTAATGAGAAGATTTACACTGACCACCAATGTAATGAGAAGATTTACACTGACCACCAATGTAATGAGAAGATTTACACTGATCACCAATGTAATGAGAAGATTTACACTGATCACCAATGTAATGAGAAGATTTACACTGATCACCAATGTAATGAGAAGATTTACACTGACCACCAATGTAATGAGAAGATTTACACTGATCACCAATGTAATGAGAAGATTTACACTGACCACCAATGTAATGAGAAGATTTACACTGATCACCAATGTAATGAGAAGATTTACACTGATCACCAATGTAATGAAAAGATTTACTCTGATCACCAATGTAATGAGAAGATTTACACTGACCACCAATGTAATGAGAAGATTTACACTGACCACCAATGTAATGAGAAGATTTACACTGATCACCAATGTAATGAGAAGATTTACACTGACCACCAATTTAATGAGAAGATTTACACTGACCACCAATGTAATGAGAAGATTTACACTGACCATCAATGTAACAGACATTTAGCCTGCGTTCACATTTGTGTGTGTTGGGAACGCATGCAAAATCTCTTTACCGACACCACAGAAATGTGCTGCCCTTTAGCAGATACACAGCAGTGCCAATAATTGTTAATGACACCCTCACCCATCTGCTGACATGTGCCTTGGCATCGCGTGATTTTGGAAAAGTGTTTGGGAGTTTATTCCGCATTTGCAGTGAAATTGAAATGAATGGGCTGCCCTACATGTGACCTACATCTTTATCCACCCTGTCAGTACACCTTTGTATCCTTAAACCCCTGCTAACCTCTGCAGCCCAAACCTCCCCCATCCTCTCCGCTCCAACCCTCCTCCCCTTTAACTCTACCGGCCTCCTCTGCTCATCTTTGCACCCACCTTCCTTACCTCTACATCCCCTCCTTCCCCTGAGCACCCCAAACTGTAATTCCTTCTCTGCCTACCTCTGCACACCCCACACTACCCCCTCCCCCACCCCCCCATAATTTGCTTACCTCTGCAGAACAGGCTAATGTTAGGTTTAATGACCATAGTTGTAGGCAGGACTTTCAACATGCCCCTTTACCTCCCCAGTGGGCAGCATTCAGTATAGGTGATGGTGGAAATGACCTCAGGGGGGCCATGATATACATATGAATGCTGCCTCTATTTACACATGAATGCTGCTGGTCCGCCACTATTTACATATCAATGTCGGTATTTACACGTAAACACAGAGTCTGCTGGTGAGTCATCTGTACACAACAATAGGGCAGAGCATTAGTAACAGAACTTCACACTGAGATATCAGGACACAGCATGGGATTAAAACCTCAAGTGAGGAGGGAATTTAAACTGGGATAGTTGCAAAGTATGAGGCAGCTGCTTTGGGCCCCACAACAATGACAGGGCCCAGGGCAGCTGCCCCTTTTGCCCTGCCTTAAAGAAATACTAAAGGTAATTCTTTTTAAAAAAAAAATAACAAACATGTTATACTTACCTCCACTGTGCAGCTCGTTTTGCACAGAGTGGCCCCGAACCTGGTCTTCTGGGGTCCCTCGGCGGCTGTTTCAGCTCCTTCCCGCAAGAACTAATCACTACCATGCAAGGGAGCTCGCATGGTGGCGAGTTCTTGCGGGCGCGCTCCCGTGATACAGCCGGCGGCCATAGCCGCTCACTGTATCACTCGGCCCCGCCCCCCCGGCGCGCCGCGTCATTGGATATGATTGACAGCAGCGTGAGCCAATGGCTGCGCTGCTTTCAATCCATCCACTCTAGCCAATCAGCGGTCAGGCTGATCAACGAAGAGGATGTCGGGCGCGAGCGCTGGACTTTAGGGGGCTCAGGTAAGTAAAACGGGGGGCAAGGGGGCAGCGGTATTGTCGGAAGTTTTTTCACCTTAATGCATAGAATGCATTAAGGTGAAAACATTTTTACCTTTACAACCCCTTTAAAGACGGCCCTGACGGGGGACCA
Organism: Aquarana catesbeiana; assembly: GCF_042186555.1. Classification (NCBI taxonomy): domain Eukaryota; kingdom Metazoa; phylum Chordata; class Amphibia; order Anura; family Ranidae; genus Aquarana; species Aquarana catesbeiana. The sequence continues at coordinate 406,605,486 of NC_133329.1, forward strand.
ATCATCGATTAGACCCCTGGTGACCGAACACGGGGGCCAATCATCCGTTAGATCCAGGATCACAACCTGGGGCCCTTTACAGTCCCGGCAGTCAGAAGCCTGAGCATATAAAAAGGAACTGAGATATCAGCGATTTCTAGAATTCTCATATCGCACTTCCCTACTCTCTGACCATCTCCTGTCGTGCGTCTTCAACCACACCTGTTGCATTGTCTACATCACACGTGTCAAACCTGAATCCGTCCCACCAGGATATTTCGGGGGACCCTTGCACCTCCCCTGCAGCAACCCCCCTTGTTTCTGCCCCAAACTTGTCTCAGTCAGCAGCAGAGAGGACAGAACTCCTCCTCCAGATCCTGCATATCTCCTTGCAGCTGCAGAAAGACTTGTCTCTATCCCTGCCACCACCCTCTCAGCAGAGAGGAGGACAGAACTCGGATCCTGTGCCTCTGTGCAGCCACAGCATCCCCTGGTCTCTGCTTTCTTTGGTCTCAATATTCAACAGCAGAGAATACAACAGAACTCCTCCTACAGATCCTGAAGCACTCCCTTGTCTCCGTCTCCGCTGGTTTCAGCATTCAACAGAAGAGACAAGGACAGAACTGCTCCTACAGATCCTGCACCTCTGTGCAGCTGCAGCACTCCCTTATGTCTGCCTCCCCTGGTCTCAGCTTTCAGCTGCAGAGAGGACTACGGAACTCCTCCTCCAGATCCTGCACCTCTCTGCGCAGCCGCAGCATCTCCTTGTCTCTACCTCCCCTGGTGTCAGCATTCAGCAGCAGAGAGGAGGACAGAACTCCTCCTACGGATCCTGCACATTTGTCCAGCCTCAGAATCCCCTTATCTCTGCCTATCCTGTTCTCAGAATTCAGCAGCATAGAGGACTACGGAACTTCTCTTACAGATCCTGCACCTCTTTGTGCAGCCACAGCAACCCCCCCCCCCTTCCACCTCCCCCAGGATCAGCTGACTGCAACCCTCCTCTGGAAGGGTGGGGGGGCTCTTGACATCTGAAGTAAGAGGGGGTGGGAGTGCTCTGTACAGCGGGCTCACGAGGCAGCTGCTTTGGGCCCCCAAAACAAAGATTGGGCCCGGGGCAGCTGCCCCTTTTGCCCCACGTTAAGGACGGTCTTCCTGCATATAGAGGGCAGATTTACTAAAACTGGAGAGTGCAAAATCTGGTGCAGCCAATTTTTTTGTCAAAGCTTAATTGAACAAGCTGAAGATAGAAGCTGATTGGCTCACATCAGTGCCATCTAGTGCCTGGGGCGAACATGGCATATCGCCCCCCCCCCCCCCCCCCAAGATGTATAATGTGTGAGCGAAAAATCCCATTCCCCCAAAATATCCATAACTAATCTGCATGCTCACCCCCCCAAACCTAAACCCCCCCTCCCCCCATTACAAATCTGCATCCTGCTGAAATCTCTCCTCCCAGCACAAATCTTTGCCCCCCCATCCCTTCCAGCTCAAATCCCCCCCCCCCCCGCCCAAATTCCCTCCCCCTAAAAAAAAATGTCCCCCTCCAAGCACAAATCTCCCCCCCCACACTCCATATCCCCCCTTCCTGCACAAATTCTCCTCCCCCAATTTCCCATCCTAGCACAAATTCCCACCCCCCACTCCGCTCCAATCATCCCTACTAGCACAAATACCCCCCAATCATCCCTTCCTAGCACAAATACCCCCCAATCATCCCTTCCTAGCACAAATACCCCCCACCCCCAAAAAATATATATTTCCCCTCTACCATATTACTTTTATAGCACAAATCCCCCTCCTAGCACACATTTTCCCTCCCCCCAACACAAATCCCGCCTCCTAGCACACATTTCCCCCCCCAACACAAATCCCGCCTCCTAGCAAACATTTTCTCTCCCCCAACACAAATCCCGCCTCCTAGCACACATTTTCCCTACCCCCCAACACAAATCCCTCCTCCTAGCACACATTTCCCCCCCCCAACACAAATCCCGCCTCCTAGCAAACATTTTCTCTCCCCAACACAAATCCCGCCTCCTAGCACACATTTTCCCTACCCCCCAACACAAATCCCTCCTCCTAGCACACATTTCCCCCCCAACACAAATCCCTCCTCCTAGCACACATCCCCCCCCCAACACAAATCCCGCCTCCTAGCACACATCCCCCCCCCCCAACACAAATCCCTCCTCCTAGCACACATTTCCCCCCCAACACAAATCCCTCCTCCTAGCAAACATTTTCTCTCCCCCAACACAAATCCCGCCTCCTAGCACACATTTTCTCTCCCCCAACACAAATCCCCGCCTCCTAGCACACATTTTCCCTACCCCCCAACACAAATCCCTCCTCCTAGCACACATTTCCCCCCCAACACAAATCCCTCCTCCTAGCACACACCCCCCCCCCCAACACAAATCCCTCCTCCTAGCACACACCCCCCCTCTCCAACACAAATCCCCCCTCCTAGCACACATCCCCCCCCCCAACACAAATCCTCCTCCTAGCACACACACCCCCAACACAAATCCCCCCTCCTAGCACAAATACTTTTGCCCCCCCCGACACAAATCACCCAAATCACCACTCCTAGCACACCTCCCTAAATTTCCCCTCCTAGAACAATTCTTACCCCCTGCCACTCCCCAAATCCACCCCCCCAACCCAATCTACCTGGAGTGCCTCCCCCCCCCACATCATACCATAGTGCCCAGGGCAGCCGCAAGCTCCTGCCCCCCCCCGTCCCACCCCTGGATACCATGCAGAGCTGCACCAGATTCTGCACTCTCCAGTTTCAGTAAATCCCCCCCATAGTAGGGATGTGGTGATCGGGTGTATTTATGGCCGTATCCCCTACGCCAGGGATATGCAATTAGCGGACCTCCAGCTGTTGCAGAACTACAAGTCCCATGAGGCATAGCAAGACTGACAGCCACAAGCCACATGACACCCAGAGGCAGAGCATGATGGGACTTGTAGTTTTGCAACAGCTGGAGGTCCGCTAATTGTATATCCCTGATCTACACCCTCCTGACTCCATTATGAAGACACGGTTCTGATTCCTGACACATTCATTGTTACATAGCGAGCCGGAAACCAATCAGAGAGCAGATTGATCACAATACAGTCCATATCCCCGCAGAGGCATCATGGCGATAGAGATTGGACGCACACACGACTACTTACACTGACACGGAAAGCTTGCACAGTGTTATCCAGCAGAAGGATATTACACACAACCTCTGTACTCTGCCTGTCCCGGGCCTGCTCCGACGCACGTACATTGTAGGATTTGCCAGCAGGCAATCGGAAACGTGCGCTCATTACTGTCTGCGCAAAGTCTGCGAGATACGAGAGAGAGAGAGAGAGAGAGAGAGAAAAAAAAACGGTTAGCATGGAACAGCAAAAGGTAATGGAAGAAGTTCACTGACCATATAAAATAGTAACAACAACAATACCAACAGTAATAATAATAATAATAACAACAATAGGAATAATAATAGTAATAATAATAATAGAAACAACAACAACAATAATAATAAAAATAGGAACAACAATAATAATAAAAGTAAAAATAATAATAAATAGAAATTAGAAATAACAATAGGAACAACAATAATAATAAAAACATTATTATTATTATTATTATTATTATTATTATTCCTATTATTATTATTACTATTTTTATTATTGTTTCTAATAATAACAATAATAGGAATAACAATAATAATAATAATAATAATAGGAATAATAATAGGAACAATAACAACAATAATAATAGGAACAATAATAATAATAATAGAAATAATAATAGGAACAATAATAATAAAAGAAATAACAATAATAATAGGAACAACAATAATAAAAATAATATTATTATTATTGTTGTTGTTCCTATTATTGTTATTACTATTATTGTTATTCCTATTATTATTATTACTATTATTGTTGTTCCTATTATTATTATTATTATTATTATTAAGTGTTGCACTACACTTTATTTTAAAGTAAAATAATAGTTTCATTATAATAATTGTTTAAAAAAAAATAGTTTACCAACAAAATAAACAAACAAAAAAAAAATGCAAAAACAGGAAAACAAAAAATGTAGGTGGGATGAAGTGATCCCATACGCAACGCAATTGTTTGGCCAACCTTCCTGAATATTAGTAAAGTGTACTCTATATTATCCACTTGCCTTCTGGAAGGTTGTACCGCTCCCCGCCCCAAACCCCCGCCCCCCCCCCCCCCGGTTTACAAGGGACAAGAGATCACCATAATGGGCACAAAGAGGGCAGAAAACCCGCTGTACGTGTCACTGGGCTCCCTCGCTAGGGACTCGTTTCATAGACCCTCCCCCCCTTCCTCAGCCCGATGAGTGCACAGACTACGCAGCTTGAGTTAAAATGCCAAATAACCAATCCTGTTGTCACGCTGAAAAAGGGGAACGCCCCCCCCCCCCCCCCCCGAGACCCGGTGACATTTGTGAAGGTGGGCGGAGTCTTCTGATGGACAATACATGGGTAGCAGGAACTGGAGAGGAGACCATCGCCAAACACTCCAACCCTGATGCTAGTGGCCACAAGCGATTCAGAGACAGGAATCTAACCAATCAGAATCGCCCTGGTCTGTCCCGGACATGCTGAGTGGAGGGAGAAGTGTGGGGATTTTAAATCTTGGGCCGGCCGAATAGGTGGTGACAGCTCAGGATTGCTGCAGGTAAGTACAGCGGAGGGACCGGGGGGACTGAGGTTTAGATAGTACATCTTTATATTTCTCTAATGTATTTTATTGGGATTTTATGAGATGGACCAACACAAAGTGTCACATAATTGTGAAGTGGAAGGAAAATGATAAATGATACAAATAAATATGTGAAAAGTGTGGGGGGGCATTTGTATGGCGCCCCCCTGAGTCAATACTTTGTAGAACCCCCTTTCTCTACAAGTCTTTTTGGGGATGTCTCTACCAGCTTTGCACATCTAGAGAGGGACATTTTTGCCCATTCTTCTTCTTTGTAAAATACCTCAAGCTCTGTCAGATTGGATGGAGAGCGTCTGTGATCAGCAATTTTCAAGTCTTGCCACAGACTCTCAATGTGATTTAGGTCTGGACTGTGACTGGGCCATTCTAACACATGAATATACTTTGATCTAATCCATTCCATTGTAGCTCTGGCTGGATGTTTCGGGTCGTTGTCCTGCTGGAAGGTGAACCTCCGCCCCGGTCTCAAGTCTTTTGTAGACTTTAACAGGTTTTCTTCTAAGATTGTCCTGTATTTGTCTCCATCCATCTTCCCATCAACTCTGACCAGCTTCCCTGTCCCGGTGGGGATGGTGTGTTCAGGGTGATGTGCAGTGTTAGTTTTCCTCCACACATAGCGTTTTGCTTTTAGGCCACAAAGTTGAATGTCGGTCTCATCTGACCAGAGCACCTTCTTCCACATGTTTGCTGTGTCCTCCACATGGCTTCTCACAAACTACAAACAGGACTTCTTATGACTTTCTTTCACCAATATCTTTCTTCTTGTCACTCTTCCATAAAGGGCAGATTTGTGGAGAACACGACTAATAGTTGTCCTGTGGACAGATTCTCCCACCTGAGCTGTGGATCTCTGCAGCTCCTCCAGAGTTACCATGGACCTCTTGGCTCTTCTCTGATGAATGTTCTCCTTGCCCGGCCGGTCAGTTTAGGTGGACGGCCATGTCTTGGTAGGTTTGCAGTTGTGCCATACTCTTTCCATTTTCGGATGATGGATTGAACAGAGCTCCGTGAGATGTTCAAAGCTTGGGAGATTTTTTTTTTTATAACCTAACCCTGCTTTATACTTCTCCACAACTGTATCCCTGACCTGTCTGGTGTGTTCCTTGGCCTTCATGATGTCGTTTGCTCACTAAGGTTCTCTAACAAACCTCTGAGGGCTTCACAGAACAGCTGTATTTATACCGAGATGAAATTACACACAGGTCAACTCTATTTACTAATTAGGTGACTTCTGAAGGCAATTGGTTCCTCTAGATTTTAGTTAGGGGTATCAGAGTAAAGGGGGCTGAATACAAATGCCCCCCCCCCACACACTTTTTACAAATGTATTTCTAATAAAATTTGGAAACCATTTTTCATTTTCCTTCCACTTCACAATTATGTGGCGCTTTGTGTTAGTCTATCACAGGGATGTGCAATTAGCGGTCCCATCATGCCTCTGGGTGACATGCTTGCGGCTGTCAGAGTCTTGCAATGCCTCATGGGACTTGTAGTTCTGCAACAGTTGGAGGTCCGCTAATTGCATATCCCTGGTCCATCACATAAAATTCCAATAAAATATGTTTTTGGCTGCAACTTGAGAAAATTTCAAGGGGTATGAATACCTTTTCAAAGAACTGTATATCTGAAGCCAAAAACGTGGTTTTCAAGGGTTAGAACCCCTCTCAGGTTTCTATTACTAGAAGTGAAAGAGCCTGCATTGTGCACCCCTAGACATAATGAACATTTAACTCTCGCAGGAGAAGGGGGGGGCAGAAAAAAAAAGGAAAGGAACGACAACGAGATGTGATCAGAGCAGCATTACGTAACGGGAGCGCGCACTTACATCAGAGTCTGCAGGACGCATTATCTACAGGAGCCGCCACCTTCAGAAGAACCCGCTGTCGCTGTGCAGCTCCCCCCTCCCCCCCTATTATCTGATGGCTTCCTCTGCGGTTTATAAAGGATAAGAAGTGAAGTTGAAGTACTTCCTTTAGTGAGAGGGAGACGGGATGTTTCCACCAAGGAGGGGCCGGGGCGCAGCTCTCTTATCAGCGTTCAGTGTCAACAAGGTCCGCTATCACTTCCTGCAACACTTAATAAAGGGCAAAACACCAGAAGCCGGGGCCCCTGAGCTCTGCACACCCACGCCTGCCCATATCCAGCCACTTCCGGGACGCCTCTAGACAGGTCCTCTTTTAGGAAGCTTATGCAAGAATCTGAACATTGCGGAAACTTTATATCTGCCCTTTATTTATCCATACTAAAGAGGACTACTACAGAGGGGACAATCATAATTTGATCTCCTGCAGACTGGGTTTGCCCACTTACAAAGAAATGAAGGGTCTATCATTTTTATCATAGGTGTATTTTGAATGATAGAGATAGAATATCAACCAAAAATCCAGAAAAAATAAAAAACACGATAC
>NC_133329.1:406613139-406681989 GCF_042186555.1 Aquarana catesbeiana
TGCCGTCTGGGACACCCCCCCCCCCCCCGTGTACCCCCTTGCAGTTTTTCCCTCCTGACTGCAGATACTGAGGTCACACAGGTGGGTTATTTCAGGATGGTGAGCTGGGGGGGTGGGGGGGGGTTGGGCACACCCTATCCTGAATAAACACAGTGAGGGATCAGGTGCAGCTTTTGGGGTTGATTTACCAAAAGGCAAATCCACTCTGCACAGAAAGTGCACTTGGAAGTGCAGTCGCTGTAGATCTGAGGGGGGAGATCTGAAATGAGGGGAAGCTCTGCTGATTTTATCATCCAATCATGTGGAAGCAAAAACGCTATTTTCCTTGCATGTCCCCCTCAGATCTACAGCGACTGAACTTCCAAGTGCACTTGCAGTGCAAAGTGGATTTGCCTTTAGTAAATAACCCCCCATAGTCTCTGTGCCGCTATTCATTTGAATGGATCTTGTACAAACGGAGGTACAATTTCTCCCATGGGTGTAAAGCATCGCAGGCGTTGCATTTTAGCAAAAATATAATTTGCTATTCTTGGAGGAGGAGGGGGGGGCCCAGTCAGCAGAGTTGAGCCGAACATCCCGGTTAGGTTTGTGCCAGAACGCTCGACATCGCAAGACCTGAACCGTGAACCCTATTAAAGTCTATGGGACCCAAACAATCAAAAGTGCCCATTTTAAAAGGCTCATTTGCAAGTTATTGGCAAAAAAAAAAAAAAAAAAAAAAAAAAAAAAAAGTATGGTGGGGCTGGGTACTGCCCCAAGGGGATGTGGATCAATGTAAAACTTTTTTTTCAAAAAAAAAAAAAAAAAAATAGTTTTTACAGGAGCGGTGATTTTGATGCTTAAAGTGAAACAAAACGCAGATATTACCAGGATGTAAGGGGTTAACGCTCAGCGTTTCACAAATAGACGCCAATTAGCTCCATTCCTCGCTGCCATCCATCTCCAGCTCACAGATCTAATTAACATCCATGCTGCTTGATTGTTGAAAGGATTTCTAAGGCAGGCTCGAAAGAATCGCTCTGGACTCCGCGCCACGTTGCCGGGAACCAGACCATACATTCATACTTCCCAGAATCCCGCAGGGCACTGCCAAATCTTCTGCTGGGAGGATCAATGGATGGCGGAAAAAAACACCGCCGTCTCCTTGTACAGGACACAAGAGGCCTGGGAATGGAGAAATATGGAACCCAAATGTGGTTCCTTCTCAGCGATTGGTCCTCTGCCAGAATCCCAAATTCAAAAACACCCCCCCAGCACAGACACACCCACATACTTCCAACAAGATGAATGAACAGACAATCGTTTTCACTTTTCCTATCTTTCAGAAACTGCAAACCAGTTGATAGTGGCGGTACACTTGTCAGAGAATCCCAAGTTAAAAAGGAAAAAAAATGCCAAAATCGAAAAAGTGAAGAAGACTACGTTTTCTGTCATAAGTAAATACAGTATGTATGTATCAAAAAAAAAAAAAAATTCTATAAATTTACTAATAAAAATAAAATTCCCAGTAGGATTTTGGAGGTTCTACCAGGACATGAAGTCTGCCTAATCCAACATTCTGCTTCCAAGGACTCTGCTAACTAGCCATGACATACAATGCAGTCTGAGCTAATCATAAGGGTTTTTTTCCTTTATTACTGTCCTTAAGGCAGAACCTTAGACGCCCCTCTCCCCCTCCTTTACTGGAATATGAACAAAAAAAAAAAAAAAAAAAAAAAAAGTGATCCAGCAGTGTTCTGTAAGGATCAGACGCTGCATTGCTTTATACCAAGTCCTCCGCCACCATCTTCCTCTGATATCAGCAGTAGGCTGTATCTTCAAGGTTCCTGCAGCCAATCCACATGGGGCTGACTGCAAGAACCAGGAAAAGACAGCTGCTCCTGATACATGGTGGTGCATACATGAGACAGTACCCCCAAGGCCTTCTGGGATGCATGATATGGGTATCAGTTTCCCAGGAGGCCAAGGGCTACTGAATGCGTCATTCTTGCCTAGGCAAGAATCCAGGAAGTGAAGAGAGTTTCGGGGGGGGGGGTCAAGGAAGAAAATCTATCTATATTTATATTATGAATGTAAAAATAACCACAGTCAAGATTATACACAACACTCAGACTGGGAGAGGGAGCAGTATCACTTGGATCTAATCAGCACAACACATATACTGACAAAGTGATGACTTAGTGTACTGTTACGTCTGCATCCAATCAGCAGCCTGGGGGTGCGTGTCTTGACAATGCTGTGCAGCTTCTTCTATGGAGGTGAGGGACCTGGCTGTGCTGTCTGGATCACAAAACTGGATGAATGGGGTTACTTATCCTTATGCAGAAGAACAGTAATCTAGATATGTATTACATTGTATCTAGCTGCAATGGTGGAGCTCATCTCTGAATACAATGTATGAATAATGTGTATCCACATCAGTGTTGCCAACCGTCCGTTATTTTACGGGCTGCCCGTAAATTACACCCCATTTTCGGGCTGCCATAAAATGTCTGTTACGGGCAGCGATTCCTGAAAAGAAAAAAAAAAAAAAAAAAAGAAAAAAAAAAAAAAGGCTGCAGGCCGACATCGCTACCGCGCATGCGCCGTTCCAAAGCCTGCCAAGCTCGGGAGAACTTGTACACGGCTGCATGTATAATAAAGCTAATCTCGCAATACAATGTATACAAGATTCAGAAATTAGCTCCACCATATAGCTAGATGCAGATTTATATGATGTAGTCGGAGAGGAGCTCCAGTATACAGCTAGATACAGGGCCGCCGCCACCCCCTTTCATGAATTCCATTCAGGTGTATGGCGGAGCTCATCTCTGACTACAGTCTATAGATGTGTATACATGATCTTGCAAGAAAGCTCCAGTATACAGGTAGATACAAGTTTATACATTGTATTTAGAGAGGAGCTCCACCATTCAGCTAGAGATATTTATACTGGGGCTCATCTCCAAATACAATGTATAGAATATGCATCTAACTATATATAGTGGAGCTCATCTCTGAATACAGTATATAAAATATGTATAACATTTTATTTAGAGACAAACTCCACCATATAGCTAGATACAGATTTATATACATTGTAGACATTTTTATACTGGTGCTCATCCCCAACACAATGTATAAAAATATGTATCCAACTATATGGTGGAACTCATCTCTGAGCACAATGTATAAATACGTATAACATCGTATTGAGAGAGGAGCTCCAGTATACAGGTTGTATTTGGAGAGGAGCTCCACCATTCAGCTAGAGACATTTATACCGGAGCTCAGCTCTAAATACAATGTATACAATCTGTATCCAACTATATGGTGGAGCTCCTCTCCAAATACAGCATATAAAATCTGTATAATATTTTTATTAGAGAAAAGCTCCACCATACAGTTAGACAGCGGTGGCCCGTCCATACGGGGCGTAGGGTTACTGCCCCCCTTAATCCATGCGCCCGGCCCCTCATCCACATGTAGGGTGCCAGACGCATGGATGTCAATTGGATTTTTTAAAGCACATGATTAGGGCCTGAGGCGCCAATTGGCAAAAAAAAAAAAAAAAAAAAAAAAAAAGAAAAAAGTGGGCTTACGGCGCACAACACGGTTCCCTGAGCCCACCCAGTTGTGTGACAATAGCGAATTGGTGTTTGCCATTATGTGGGGCTGGCTTTGTTTGCCGCTCCCCCTCACTGTACCCCTTGAACTTTTCCCACATCTTGTCATGTTACAACCAAAAACGTAAAATGTATTTTATTGGGATTTTATGTGATAGACCAACACAAAGTGACACATAATTGTAAAGTCAAAGGAAAATGATACAAATATGTGAAGTGTGGGGGCATTTGTATTCAGCCCCCTTTACTCTGATAACTAAAATCTAGTGGAACCAATTGCCATAAGAAGTCACCCAATTAGTAAATAGAGTTGACCTGTGTGTCATTTAATCTCACTATAAATACAGCTGTTCTGTGAAGCCCTCAGGTTTGTTAGAGAACCTTATTGAACAAACAGCATCATGAAGGCCAAGGAACATACCAGACAGGTCAGGGATAAAGTTGGAGAAGTTTAAAGCAGGGTTAGGTTAAAAAAAAAAATAAATAAATAAAAAAATTTTATATATATATATATATATTAATTAAAAATCTCCCAAGCTTTGAACATCTCACGGAGCTCTGTTCAATCCATCATCAGAAAATGGAAAGAGTATGGCACAACTGCAAACCTACCAAGACATGGCTGTCCACCTAAACTGACCGGCCGGGCAAGGAGAACATTCATCAGAGAAGAGCCAAGAGGTCCATGGTAACTCTGGAGGATCTGCAGAGATCCACAGCTCAGGTGGGAGAATCTGTCCACAGGACAACTATTAGTCGTGTTCTCCACAAATCTGCCCTTTATGGAAGAGTGACAAGAAGAAAGACATTGGTGAAAGAAAGTCCTAAGAAGTCCTGTTTGTAGTTTGTGAGAAGCCATGTGGGGGACACAGCAAACATGTGGAAGAAGGTGATCTGGTCAGATGAGACCAAAATTCAACTTTTTAGCCTAAAAGCAAAACGCTATGTGTGGGGAAAACTAACACTGCACATCACCCTGAACACACCATCCCCACCGTGAAACATGGTGGTGACAGCATCATGTGGTGGGGATGCTTTTCTTCAGCAGGGACAGGGAAGCTGGTCAGAGTTGATGGGAAGATGGATGGAGACAAATACAGGACAATCTTAGAAGAAAACCTGTTATGCCACGTACACACGAGCGGACTTTACGGCATACTTGGTCTGGCGAACCTGAGTCCATCGGACAATTCGATAGTGTGTGGCCTCCAGCAGACTTTTTTCTCAACATGTTTCAAATCTGACGGACTCAAGTCCGGGCGAAAAGTCTGCTCATCTGTATGCTAGTCAGACAGACAAAAACCCGACGCTAGGGCAGCTATTGGCTATCAACTTCCTTGTTTTAGTCTGGTCGTACGAGTCCGTCGGACTTTGGTTGATCGTGTGTAGGCAAGTCCGTCAAAGTCCGCCAGACAAAGTCTGCCGTAAAGTCCGCAGCATTAGTCTGCAAAAGACTTGAGACTGGGGGGGGGGGGGGGGGTTCACCTTCCATCAGGACAACGACCCGAAACATTCAGCCAGAGCTACAATGGAATGGTTTAGATCAAAACATATTCATGTGTTAGAATGGCCCAGTCACCTAAATTCAATTGAGGATCTGTGGCAAGACTTGAAAATTGCTGATCACAGACGCTCTCCATCCAATCTGACAGAGCTTGAGATATTTTACAAAGAAGAAGAATGGGCAAAAATGTCCTCTCTAGATGTGCAAAGCTGGTAGAGACATCCCCAAAAAAGACTTGTAGAGAAAGGGGGTTCTACAAAGTATTGACTCCGGGGGGCGCCATACAAACGCGCGCCCCCCCCCCCCACACACACTTTTTACATATTTATTTGTATCATTATCATTTTCCTTCCACTTCACAATTATGTGTCACTTCGTGTTGGTCCATCTCATAAAATCCAATAAAATACATTTACGTTTTTGGTTGTAACATGAGAAAATGTGGGAAATTTCAAGGGGTTTGAATACTTTTTCAAGGCACTGTAGATACAAATTTATACATTTTACACTGGAGAGGAGCTCCACCATTCAGCTTGACATTTATACTAGATCTCATCTACAAAATACAATGTATAAATATGTATCCAACTATATGGTGGAGCTCATCTCTTGTATTCAGAGAGGAGCTCCAGTATACGGCACATTTATACATTGTATTCAGAGATGAGCTCCAGTATACGGCACATTTATACATTGTATTCAGAGATGAGCTCCAGTATACGGCACATTTATACATTGTATTCAGAGATGAGCTCCAGTATACGGCACATTTATACATTGTATTCAGAGAGGAGCTCCAGTATACGGCACATTTATACATTGTATTCAGAGATGAGCTCCAGTATACAGCACATTTATACATTGTATTCAGAGAGGAGCTCCAGTATACGGCACATTTATACATTGTATTCAGAGATGAGCTCCAGTATACAGCACATTTATACATTGTATTCAGAGATGAGCTCCAGTATACAGCACATTTATACATTGTATTCAGAGATGAGCTCCAGTATAGGATTAAATAAAGATGCATCTCGGTGTATGGCGGAGCTCATCTCTGAACACAATGTATAAGTATGTCAGAGCTCATTTCAAATACAATGTATAAAATGTGCTGTATACTGGATCTCATCTCCGAATACAATATATAAAGATGTAGGTTGGATCTCATCTCCAAATACACGGTGAACTCTGCATGGGTCACGCCGCAGTCTCCAGCACGCTCATGGTGCTAGAATTTCCACTTTTTGGGTCCGGTTGTGTATAATGAGACTTCCTCGTTCCCAATCACACATCTATCCCTGTCTTCAGACCAAAATTGTGGGGGGGGGGGGGGGGGGGGGGAGACAAAAAAAAAAAAAAAAAAAAAAAAAGTCTGTATATTTGTATAATCTGGGTATATTTTTAGTGTTTACAGCAGGAAAAGAACGGCAGGCTTCAGGGCACCACATCAATGCCATCTGCTGCCAGCTCACTCTGAATGCAATCTGCCCAAACGATGGCACATCTGTAGTCCTGATTAAGAGGGCGGCACAGCTGGAGAGAGAGAGAGCGCGGTTTAAATACTAATCTCCTTTTCTGTAGGACTGGAATAGGCATTGGTGTCAGAACCTTAATAACAGGCTGGCAGTCCGATCGCCGCATGGAAGCGGCAGGCTGGCGGTGGGCACGGCCCCTATTTAAAGGGAAAACATTGCATTCTAAATGATAGAAACTTTTGTAACAACTTAAAATGTCTCCAACATATTCCAAGTCCCCCCCCCAGGATTGGGATTTACAACTGCAGGAACGTCAAACTCTAAATTAAAATTAAAGTGGAGTTCCACCCAAAATAAAAATTTTATCATTAATAAAAATATAATAGTCACGCGACTCCGGACAGTCACAGAGTCCACGGCTCCGGAAGTAAGAGGAATGAAGATGGACATCGCGGGCTTAGTTTGCAGGCAAGTGCAACATAATGGGCTAGTATGCCATGCATACTAGCCCATTATGCTTTTACTTTGCAGAGGAATGAAGAGGAAGTCAAACCCGTCAGCATTTCTTTGCATTTTCTTTCTTAGGAGTGATATGTACAGGAGCTTCTTTGGCGCAAAGGTCATGCATTTTGGCCCCATAGACTTTGAGAGTGCCTGAAAAGCACACGCAATGTCTGTGTGGGGGTTTCCTGTGCTCCCATTAACCCCTTTACTGGCAGAGCCATTTTTGCCCAAGGAAAAAAAAAAAAAAAAAAAACTCATATTTTGTTTGGTAAAAATGTCACCGGAGTAGACAGATACCCAACATACAAAACCTTAAAGCGGAGCTCCACCCAAAAGGGGACGCTCTGCTTGTCTGCCTCCTCCCACATTTGGCACCTTTTGGGGGTGGGGAGCGGGTACCTGGTTTTGACAGGTACCCGCTTCCGGCTGGGTTTGCCACCCCTCCTCTCTGTAGCTGATCCAATCAGAACGCAGCACGCTTTGCAAATGCGCAGTAGGGAACCCAGCTATTAAGCCGCAAGGCTTCTGACGATTTCCCTTAGTGAAGCTGGCGGCACCTGATAGAGAAAAAAAAAAAAAAAAAAAAAAAAACCCCAAACACACAGCTACAGGATTTGAAAAAACAAGTTCATGTCCTTGCATGTGACACGTGTCAATCAAGCATCTGAGCGCTCAGAAGAATGGAATTTTTGGTATGTAGCATTGGGACACGCAGGGCAATGCGTGACAAGACGCTCAGGTGAGAATAAAGGGCTTAAGAGGAATGTCGCCCTTCCAAACCAACCCCATTCCTTACCTGTGGTGCTCAGTTTCGACAGTCATCAGATACTTACCAGCCAAATGGATCCAGCGCGGTCCTCTTGCTCCGTTCTCCTGACAGGCACTGTGCCACCATCCCCCCCCCCCCCCCCCCCCTTTATATCACAGGGCCATCTCTGATTAGCAACCTCAGATTAGACGAAGGTGAAGTGAAGTTTGACATCACGACCCCACTTCTCCATTTTGTCCAATCAGAGAATCCCTTTCATCCATTGAGAAAAAGGCATTCTCTAAAGATCACCCCCCCCCCCCTTTGCTCACTATATAGAGCGGGGAGGTGGGAACCACAAGACAACAAGCGGCGGCTACTACAGGGAATTCTCAGCTTACAGGAATTGGCCAAAGTTTTGGAATAGGTGTACTTGCATTGGACCATTACTTGAACAGAGCGTGCATTAAAGTGTACAAAAAAAAAAAAAAAAAAAAAAAAAAAAAAAACACCCCCCCCCCCAAAAAAACCTATTAGGAATATTATAATAACTAAAATAAATAAGAATATCAAATGAAAGAAAAAAAAAAAAAAATCATCAAGTCACCAGGAGACACAACTCTAGTCCCTGCATGCAAGGGTGGCTCCATAGGATGCAGCAAACAGGGCCAGGACAAGGGGGGGTGGGCAGGAGGGAAGGTTGCCCTGGGCGTAATGGTTTACTGTAGTGATGTGGGCCCCCCCCCCCCCCATCTTCCTTCTAGTACAAGGAGTAATGACCCGGCCCCCCCTCCCCCCCCCCCCCCCCCCCGTAGCCCAGCGCTGGAAGTAGTAAGGAGGGGAGGAGAAAGCCGGGAGGTGGTGGGGGCCGTGTTCTCGCTGCCCTCTCCTCCTTCCTACCAGTGCAGTGCTCCTGTATTAACAAGCAGGGGGCAATGTACAGGAGCAGCAATAGCAGGAAGGAGGAGAGGGGGAGAGAGAGCACAGCCTGCACCACTGAGTGCAGGAGAGAGCCATCAACACAATCATGTGCTCAGTTCCCCCCACAAAAAAAAAAAAAAAAAAAAAAACCCACACACCCCACACATGTACATGGGTCAAGGCTTTTCATTTTGGCTTACCTCTGTGCCTTTCAGCCATGTCTTTCTATCCTCCCTTAAAAGTATTTATTTCTGCCACCTCTGGATACAGCACAAAGCTGCCCTCTGCATGCAGAAAGATCCTACAGCCCAGCTGAGCCCTGTCCAGGACCAAGTCTGTGCCTCACATCTCACATATGAACTGATTGGATAAACTATTGGTACTTCTTATAGAAGAAGTGCCTCCGGTGTAAGAAGTTCTGCAGATTTATATACAGGGTGTGGAGCTGGCAAGAAGACCGACTAAACTTCACCAGGAGTGCCACCCAGACACACCCAAAACCTTCTCCTGCCCATATGAAAGGGACCAATTATACACAGGCGTCATAAAATAATAAATAAAAATACACCAAACACAGAACAAGAGTCTTCTGTTCATAACACCGGAAACCCCACAGAGCTCAGAAGTTCTATAATCCCGTCCTCCCAATATAGAATACCATTCAAATTTTATTCTGGTGATCCCGCCATGAACAGACTTGTTCAGGAACTTCCTGTTATAAGATGACAACGCTCCAATTGTGTTCCTGCGTTGTGAAAGTGGTCGTTTATGGAAGGGGGGGGGGGGGGGCTATATGGTACATAGAGCTTCATTAAACTTCGATTATCCGGTTCGGACCGGCCTCGTCACAAGTTTCAAGTAGTTGGAAATCCTTAGGCTCCGTTCACACTTGTGCGAGTCCAACTTTTGTGCAACTTTGAATGGCAGCAATTTGACTTTGACCTCTGATAATGGACAACCGTTGGATTGTATAACGTTCAGGTACGACTTCCAGGCAACGTCTGAGGGAGAACATTGAAGTCGATGGCCCTCAAGTTGCATGAAAGTCGGGCCAAAGTAGTGACTGCTGCAACTTTAAGTCACACATATATGAATGGAAAACATAGGAAATGACTTACCGTGCGACTTTGATGTCCAAAGTTGCATTGCAAGTCGCACGAGTGTGAATGGAGCCTAAAGGATTTTTTTTTTTGTACCTTAATGTATTCTACAGGGCTGGGACAAGGGCACTGATATCATATGAGGTGGGGGGGGGGGGGGGGGTGCGATTGGGGGTAGAGGGGATTTGCGTTGGAACAGGAAATTTTGGGGTAAAGGATTTGTGCTAGGAGGGGTGGGAATTTATGCTTAGGAGGGCAAGCATGCAGATTAGTGCTGTGTGTGGGGGGGACACAATATTCATACATCTTGGGGTGGCTCAAGATGACCTCGTCCCATCACTGGTATTCTATGCAACAGCCCCCCCTCTCGATTCAGCGCTGTGCATGCGCAGCGGCTCGCTCCCTACTCACTAGACACAATCATAGCAGCAGGAACAATGGCTCCCGCTGCTGTCAAACTGAATTATGACAAGGGAGCGAAGGGTTGCCACTTCCCTGAACTGCCGGTCTCCCCAGGAAAGGGTTAACCATCCGCTAGCTTGGGGAGGGGGGGGGGGGGGGGGGGAATATTGGGATAGGGGTAGGAGGGAAGTGCTTTGCCAGGCTATGTGTTACTATTGATGCACACAGTGCAGGAAGACATAACTAGTCCCGGCATGCAAGGGTGGCTCCACAGGACAGGGCCCGGACAAGGGTTAGGCAGGAGGGGGCGGCTGCCCTGGGCGTAATGGTTTACTGTAGGGATTTGGGGGGGGGGGGGCGCAACCTTCCTTCTATTACAAGGCTGACAGGAGTAGTGATAATGGCTTCACTACTCCTGTCAGCCCAGTGCCGAGAGCAGCAGGGGGAGGAGAAGCCAGGAGGTGGTGCGGACTGTGTTCTCGCTCCCCCTCCTCCTTCCTGCCAGTGCCGTGCTCCAGTATTAAACAAGCAGGGGGCGATGTTCAGACACACAGGAGCTGCAATAGCAGGAAGGAGGAGTGGGAGAGAGAGCACAGCCTGCACCACCGAGTTCAGAAATATCCAGGAGAGAGCCATCAACACAATCATGTGCTCAATGGTAAAACTGAGCTGCACAGCGATTTTGACAAGCAATCGACTGCTGGGCGCAGGATCCCCAAAGTTTGCACATCAGGAAGGACTCTCTCTAACCCTGGAATCTGCCAGTTAAGTCGTCACTTCCGGTTTTGGCTCTTTGTTAACCTGGCCCGCCAGCGGCCAGGGAAGCAGCCGATCAGACCAATCTGCAAAAAAAATTTGCAACGCCCATCATTTTATTCCTTGGGTCTCCGCTAAAATTATATTATATATTTGGGGGTTCCAAGTAAATTTTTTTTTTTTTTTTTTGGCTAGAAAAAAGTAGACTTTTACATGTAGGATCGAAGTGTCATAATTGGCACAGATGGCAAGTGGTTAAAGGGATACACGTGAAAAAAAATGTCTTTCATTGGGTTTAGTTCTAGAACGATGAAATATAGCTGAACATGTACAGAAAAAAAGCCTCCCCCTTCAGGAGCATTTTCCTAAGAATAGTAATAAAGTGCCCATATCAACCAGATAGAGATATATAGAGATATCTCTAATTACAAAATGCATGCCATCTGTCTCCAGCCATCATCCTCATTGGAATTCCCACCAAGCACAAGGCTGGGACTTCATCTTTTTACTTCGAGGGAAAGAGGAGAGCGGATTCCAAGAATCGCTACTTGCGTGACAATGACCATATCGCCATGGAGACCCCCGGACGCCGTTTCAGCATCTGAGTCTCGCTGAAGACTTTCTGAAATGGCAATGGAGACCACCAGCATAGGAAAGGGGGGGGGGGGGGGGCAGAGTCGCATGATGTAACCCCACTCCCCTCCCCCCAGCTCACAACCTGCACATTAAATGCGATTTATCATTCTTTCTGCCACTGAATAGACCAAGACGGTGTGGCCAATTCAGAACAGAGGTGACCACGGGGAGTTTTTCCCGTTCACACCATCCACAAAACAATCGCACATTTCACGTGCCATTTATTGGAATGGCCACGTCTAGATGCATTGAGTTGCTGCCATGCGATTGGCCGATTAGCAATTTGGGTTACCAAGCAATTGAACATTTGTAATAAAGTGGCCGGTGAGTGGGGATTAAGGCAGACTTCCCTCCTAAGAACACCTTCTCGGTCCACATTCAGAGTCTCCACTTTTCCCCTCTCTGGCCACTGATTATGTAACTTTTGTGCTGCAGCTAAAACACGCTTATCCTACAGATACCGGAGATGTGTCGGTAGTGTACACGGCACATAACAGGAGATGTCAAAAAGTTACTAAAAAAAAAAAAAATAAATAAAATAATTGTGAGGCGTACACAGGGGCGGACTGACCCATTGGGCACTGCCCGAGGGCCCGGGGCTGTTATGGGGCCCCATGAGAGGCTCTGCATCACATGCAGTCTAGCAGGGAAGTGGCTGTAACACCGGTCACTGCTCCCCGCCGGACCCTTCATCCCTCCCGTCCACCCCAGGTGCTTGTACAGCACATGACATCAACTGGGGGACAAGAAGAGAGGAGGGGCCGGTGATGAGCAGAGTTCTGAGCGGTGTTATTACAGGCATCGGGTGAGGGGCTCGCTGTGCACTATTTTTTTTACTGCAGTCTAGAGGCACCATGGCTGCTATCGCAGGGGCGGGAGCTGGCGGCACAGAAGCCAGTAAAGATGTAGGGGGCCCAGGCCCCAACAGGACCACAGGAGAGCCCATGCCATGATACTCTCCCGGTGCCCCCCCACGTCCTCCACCCACCAATGGTGACCCCCCCCCCCCCCCCCCGTGTCCTCCACCCACCAACGGTGAACCCCCCCGTGTCCTCCACCCACCAACGGTGACCCCCCCACCCCCCGTGTCCTCCACCCACCAACGGTGACCCCCCCCCACCCACCAATGGTGACCCACCAATGGTGATTCTCTCCAAACCCCCCCCCCCCCGTGTCCTCCACCAACCAATGGTGATCAACCCCACCCCCCCCCCCCGTGTCCTCCAACAAACGGTGATTCATCCCCCCCCCCCCCCCGTGTCCTCCACCCACCAATGGTGATTCTCTCTCCCCCCTTCCCCCTCCGTGCCCTGCTGATGTGCCCCATAATGTGCCTTACTGTGCGCCCCATGATTTGCCCTGTGCCCTACCATGTGCCCATTGATGAGCCCCCTGTTGTGTGCACTGGTGTGCCCCATAATGTGCCCAGCTGCTCCCCATGTAGTGTGCATGCAATATGTAGTAGGTGGGGCTTTGTGTAGGTGTGGCTTGTGTGGGCAGGGACACAGCCCCCCCCACCCCGGCCCCCCATGATCTTCTATTGCCCAGGGGCCCCACAAGTTGTCAGTCCACCCCTGACTGTGCACTTTACAAGTGCAGTTGCTCCAAAGCTTAGTAAATGAGCTCTGCAGACTTACCACCATCCAATCACGTGAGCAAAAATGCGGTTTTAATTTTCCTTGCATGTGATTGGGTAATCTTTGCAAAGTGAACCTTCATCTCATTTACTAAGCTTTGGAGCAACTGCACTTGCAGATTCTATTTGCGTTGTGTTTCAATTTACAGACTTTAGTTCCTCTTTAAAAAGGAACCCCCTATGCTGCGGCCGCAGTGATAGGGCTGCCCAGTTTAAGGCGTTTGCAGCTCCTGCGTTTAAAACCGCACACTGAGGAAAATGTCAGTACAAGCTAATTTGTGACCATAGACTTCCTGTTGAAGATACGGCTTTCTATTTAAAGGAAATCTGCAGCTTCATAAAAAAAAAAAAAAAAAAAAAAATGCACATGACATAACATTTCTGCAGAAACCACTTTAAAACAAAAAAAAAAAAAAAAAAAAAACAACCCCCCCCCCTTACTTCTATCAACTGTATGCCACTTATAGACTGGATTCCCCTTCATTGCACAGAGCCAGAGGTCACATGACAACCATCCACTGCAATGCCCGTCACATAACTGCAGATTTGTATCCCCAGCGAGAGGCTTTCAAATCTAGTTAAGAAACATTGTAACACCTGGAGCTCAATTCACAAAGACAACAAACCAGGAGAAGGATCCCAAATTTGGAAAAAAAAAAAAAAAAAAGTTATTTTTAACTAATAAAATGTAAAAATGACAGTCACACGGCTCAAAGGAGGACCTGTAACCTTCTATTAAAGCTTGTGAATTGAGCCTCAGGACTGAACTTTACATTTCACAATCAACTTACGTCATCTTGTGTTGAGACACCATTAGGAATAGGATTGGGTGCAACTCATACATGAAAAACCTAGAAAGGCCTCCCCTTAAAAAAAAATAAAATAATGTAGTGCAGCACAATACAAGGCATGTACCTGCTGCAGTGCGAGGGCATTGCCCGCTATTGTAATACCATTCAAAAGGGCACCTAGAGAAGCTCTCTGCAACTTGGGAGATCGGGCCACCAACATAGATCTCTTGCCAGCCTTACCCATTATAAGAGTTTCCCACATCCCTGTGCTGAGTTCCCGGGTCTGTACACCCGCTGTGCCCATCATGAGGGGTTCCCACCATCCCTGTGCTGAGTTCCCGGGTCTGTACACCCGCTGTGCCCATTATGAGGGGTTCCTACCATCCCTGTGCTGAGTCCCCGGGTCTGTACTCCCGCTGTGCCCATTATGAGGGGTTCCCACCATCCCTGTGCTGAGTTCCCGGGTCTGTACACCCGCTGTGCCCATTATGAGGGGTTCCCACCATCCCTGTGCTGAGTTCCCGGGTCTGTACACCTGATGTGCCCATTATAAAGGGGTTCCCACCATCCCTGTGCTGAGTTCCCGGGTCTATACACCCGCTGTGCCCATTATGAGGGGTTCTCACCATCCCTGTGCTGAGTTCCTGGGTCTGTACACCTGCTGTGCCCATTATGAGGGGTTCTCACCATCCCTGTGCTGAGTTCCCGGGTCTGTACACCCGCTGTGCCCATTATGAGGGGTTCCAAAAAAAAAAAAAAAAAAAAAAAAAAAAAAAAAAAAAAAAAAACACACCTCAAACTTAATCTAAGATCACCACTTGTGTATTGGCAGTGCCAATCTGAAGTCCTTTCCCAGCCCCCCCACCATGGACCTCCCATCCTCAGAGCTTCCATCACCAACGGGATGCAGATTTTATAGAATGGTCAGTGCTGGGCCTTGTGGTTCACCCCCCCCTGTGCATCTTCCCATCCAGATATGACACCGGGAGGGATCCACTCATCCTGATCAAGAGGAAGAATCCTGACCATAGAGAGGACAATGAATTGGGTTATGAAGATGTGAGAAGATTCAGACGGAAGCCGTCATTCTGGGCTTTGATCTGATCTATGGATCCTTCCTGAGAACAATGTCACAGGACGAGTCCCCCATTGGTCACAGCTTCTGTCATGTCTCACCTGTATTCTCTATATAAAGAGAACCTGTCACTTTGGAAGCAGCGCAGGCTTTTTAGCAAAAGGGAAAGTTAGTAAGAAATGGCCGACAAGTCTCCACATTTCACAATCTGTATCATTTTTCATAAAACCGCCACCTCTTAATAGAAAGCCATCATTGAATCCCAACTAGTGACTTAGCCTAGGCCGAGATCAGGTCATCAGTCTGCTGCAGGCAGGAGAAAGCATTTCCCCAGTCTCCCCTCCCCCAGTGATCAGACTGTAGCATTGTAACATTGCGGCTGAGAGCTGCCAAACAAGCTGCCGATTAGACCAGTGCTGCCAACTCATACTGGAATAAATACCATTGTAGGCCCAGATCACTGCTGGTTTGTGAGCTTTGTTGCCAGTCAAGCCCTGACGAAGGGGGCAGTTAGACCCCTGAAACACATTGGCCATTTCTTGAATTATACCCCTGACTTTTAATGACATAGTTGTATCTGGACCTTTTAGTGTTGTGATGCTTTAATTCCAACCTCTCTTACATTACAAGCCAAGGAGACTGGAGATCCTCTGGGGCGTAGGAGCTGCCTGCCCAGGAACCAGATCATTCACACCAACAATACCAGTTATGAACCTACGGGTCCAGCGCCATCTTTCCACAACTATCCTTGAATCCCAATCAGTGACTTTGCAGAGGCTGGGATGTCATCCGTCTGCTGCAGGCAGGAGGACGCATATCCTTAGTCTCCCCTCCTCCGGTGACTTTGCCTAGGCTGATATGAGGTCATCAGCCTGCTGCAGGCAGGAGGAAGTATTTCCTCAGTCCCCCCCCCCCGTAATTGGACTGCAACAGTAACTTTGCTGCTGAGAACTGCACAACTATGTCATCTGAGCCGGCATCCCAGTCCAGGAAGTAGATGATGACCCTGGATGATGCCTGAATAAAGATGGCGCTGATGAAGGCACTGTCAGGGTGAGTGCTGTGATCTTCAAGAGGTAATAAATACCTGGAAGTGTTACACTGACATCACCGAGCATGAAATGATACATCCGATTCTAGATCTACTTGTATTATAGTTACAATGTATCCTCAGCACTGTCACCAGACCACCAATAGGAGTTTAATCACTAAAAGAACCGGGCCTAGATTTCAAACTTGTTGTTTACAAGTTAAAAGCATTTTTTTTTGCTAGAAAATTACTTAGAACCCCCCCCAAACATTATCTATTGTTTTTCAGACACCCTTGAGAATAAAATGGCGGTCATTGTAATACTACTATGTCACACTGTATTTGCGCAGCGGTCTTACAAGGCGATTTTTTCTTTTTTTTTTGGCAAAACATACCTTTTTTTGAATAAAAAAAAAACAAAAAACAAAAACAAAAACAAAAAAAAACCCCACAGCAACAACTTTCCCCTTTAAGACTCCATGTTATGGAGATGACCGGGGCCATCTTTCCCTCACTCGGCTCCATGCTAAGGGGAGAGGATCGTATCGTCTCCACTTCTACCGGCGGCTCCGGTAAGCGGCAGAGACAACCAGAGCGTGGCGGGAGGGGTCAACTCTTCCACCGCCGATAAGTGATCTTGTGGTGAATCCGCCGTGGAGACCACTTTTATCCGAAAAAGAGGACCGCCCGCCGTTGAAGAAAATACCGGGGTTATGGGAGCCATCTGCTGCCATAACCCTGGTATTGTACGTCAAAGTACTGACATACAAATGACGACGGTAAGTAGTTAAAGAGGTTGTACATCCCCAACATACACCCAGTGTAGTGATTGGCCTCAGGTGATACCTGGAGATGAAACAAATCCTCCTATACAAGTTGTACCTGTTTCTCTGCAGTCTTCTCTACATCCAAAGTGCTGAATTTATACAGCTGGTCTGAGAGTTCAGAGAAAAAAAAAAAAAAAAAAAAAAAAAAAAAAAAAAAAAAAAAAAGGGGGTGGAGAGCTGATGTTAGCTTTTCAGAGCTCTTTCAGAGACTGATTGAAGGGAAGAGACAGGAAAAGATCTGAGGCTGTCGATCACAGACTGTGTGCTGGAGCTCCCTCCCCTGTCACCTTTTTTCTCTTGGTGTCAGAAGTGACTCGTGCTGATAGCAGAGGAAGGAGGCAGCAGACAGAAATGACTCAGTGCTCTGGACTAAGTACACACTATAGAGGGATGTGCTTTGTTCAGATTTCGTGTCCGGAGGTTTACAGCCACTTCTAATGGCTCCTTTAGTGCTGTGCACAGAGAAAGTCGCTTCTTTCCGGATTCACCAGAAGCTGCTCGGCCGGTTTCACCAGATAGGAAGCAGAAATGGCGGTTTCTGAAAGTGATGAAATAGAAGAATTGGGTAATCGCGCCTTTTGTCAAGTCATTCCTCATCTGTTTACTTGATGAGCGCTTAACGAATGCCAAAGTGCTGGCGGGAGAATGACATCAGGCGAGCGATCGCTGTCAGAGCCAGGCCTGGAGGACTACAGATCCCAGCATGATGCTAAATCACATAGGAAGACCTCCACAAAGCAATGTGTGCATCTAGACTGGTCACGTGACCCAGATGTGGGTTCAGATACATCTATGGGGTCCTCATGTGTCTAAGGCCTCATGCAGGACGGGTGTTTGGCCAGTTCCTCGGAATGCCTTTGCGCTTTTTTTTTTTTTTTAAGCTGTATGCTAACCCATCTCCACCCCCCCCACCCCACCCCCCCGGTCGATTGGTGGCACTTACCCCATCACCGGCCTCCCGTTCTCCACGGGTCATCACAGCGGCGGCTTCTGTATCCTCCCTCCTCCTCCGCAGTCAATCGGGGGTCTTCTCTTTTCGGCCAATCGGAAAACTGGTCTCACATCCGCTTCCGATTGGCCAGATTGAGGATCAGTGTTTCAACAGCAAATATTAATTCACTGTTGTGACACACCTGGGTGGAATTGGAGCACATCCTCTGCGACCCGAGCCCACCCCATTTTGAAGCCTATTAGGGCTTAAATAAAAAATTAAAACACCGCCGCTGTAATTCATGGACCGGGTGCCCTGAAAGGGGCCGGACGCATGAATAGGGGGTGGCCATGGCAGCCGTGGATAGATTCATACTATGCATGAATCTATCCACTGCATGTAGGGGGGGGGGGGGGGTGGCGTGGATAGAGGGGGGCGGTGCCTGGGTGCCCCTAATGGACAGGCCGCCACTGGTTCATACATTCCATTGGCCAGAATAATAATTTTTGGCCACTGGAATGAATAAATGAACGCTCAAGCGCTGCGTTTTGGGCACATCAAGTGTGTTTGTGCAGAAAAAAAAAAAAAAAAAAAAAATAGATTTGTTTTCAGCCTGTAAACGCTTATGTGCGCACGGACATCTAGGCCCAAGACCCCTTTAACACTGGTGCCGCCCCGGACGTCAGCAGTGAAGCGGCTCTATTTTTTAGCACCGTTTTAGCAGCGCTATTCGGCCACTAGCGGGGCGGGTTTTGACCCCCACTAGAGGCCAAAAAAAAGGGCTTAAACCCGCCTGCAAAACTCGGCCGCAGCCGGTGGTATAGCAGTGCTGCCCCATTGATTTCAATGGGGAGGAGCCGTGGAGGAGCTGTGAGTTCACCGCTCCAAAGAAGCTGCTGGCAGGACTCCCCCCCCCCCCCCACCCCCCCCCCCCGACGTCCTCCCAGCGCACCGCTCCAGTGTGAATGCCCTCAGTGCTTTCTCATTGGAGTGAATGGAGCCGCTTTTTCAGGGAGCTTTGCAGGCGCCATTTTTAATGCTATAGCACCTGCAAAGCACCTCAGTGTGAAAGGGGTCTACGAGAAGGGAGTATACATACTGTAAAAGTGGCGTTTTTGACACCCAGTGTGCATAAGCCCCAAGGGCCCGTTCACACTGCTCTGTAGCAAAATCGGAGTAAAAACTGTATATGTTTTTTTTACCGTGACTTTGCTGTGTTTCAGATGCGTTTTCGGGTTGCCTGCCTGCCCCCCCCCCCCCCCCAAGACCCAAAGAGTTACTTCAAAAAGGGGTAGAGAGGCTGGACTAAACCATAAAGAAACAACGAAAGGGTGACCAACTCATTTAGGAAGGGCGCTAGGCCCTATACACGCCGGACGCTGGGCTGTGAGGCTGGCTACTTGATTGGTCTTTTTAAGAGACGCCTTCCTGTGATCCCAGCATATCGCTCTGGCTTGCGCACGCCCGGGTCGGGCGGGACTGGAGCACTGCCATACTCCTTTATGGAGATTGCTGCCCACCTATTTGCAGCCTTTACTACTTAACAATAGTACCTATACTTGTTATACGATTATTGCTTACTCCCACGTCCTGCCCTTTCTCTGTGGTTCTCCTTGCTTTTAACAAAAATCTCCGTTCTACAAGCAATTAATGAAATCCTTTCAGTTGAGATGAACCCCCTCTTTCTCAAATATGCCCCTGAAGAAGGACCCTACAAATACTAAATACCCCGAAACGCGTCGGGCTTGAGAAGAGTTGTTTTGCTTTTTTGTTTCTTTTTTTCCATTATTGCT
Organism: Aquarana catesbeiana; assembly: GCF_042186555.1. NCBI lineage: Eukaryota > Metazoa > Chordata > Amphibia > Anura > Ranidae > Aquarana > Aquarana catesbeiana. The sequence goes on from NC_133329.1 coordinate 406,632,877, forward strand.
TATTACTTGATGTCCATCATGTTTACTGTGTAGCACTACCATGTTACTCTAGATATCTATTTCTGTTTTTAATATCTGTATTTTCCCATATGAATAAAATTTATATGTTTTTACTATGTACAACAGTCTCTACTTCTACAACCTCTCTTTGTTTATGCAAGTGCCGGTAAAGTCCACCTAGGGGAACCCCCTTTTTTTCTGTAAACCACGGAGTGTACGGAGTGTTTCTAATCAATGTTGATCATCTGTTTGTTTTTTTAAATACAAAATGTAAATAAACAGGAAGAACATAAAATAGTATACCAACTTCTTTTCTCCACCCTCTAAATCTGAAGGCAGCCCACTGTACAACACCTCCAATTTCTGGCTATGTGGGCAAGTGGGGTCTAACCCCAACCCCCCCCCCCCCCCCCCCCCCCATTAAATGCACCCTTACTGTGCCCATCAAATGCAGCCTCACTGACCCCCAGCACCCCCCTGTCTGACCGACATGTCAGGAGCGGGTAACGGCGGCAAGCTGTGGGATGAGCAGCGGCTCCTGTGTGTCCTCCATGCTTTTCCTCCTGCTAGGCATCCAATAGGAGGGCCTGTCCTTTCAGCTAAGCAGGTGACGGGTATCAGACCCGCGCTTCCTGATTGGTGGTTCAGTGTTAGAAAAGCAAATATTCATTTGCTTTCCGAACACACCTGGTTGGGCTTGTAGCACAATGCTCTGCGACCAGAGCCAACCCTATTTTGAAGCTTAGAGCCTATTGATCTAATCAGGTAAAACAAACACAAAACAAACACAAAACAAACACAAAACAAACACAAAACAAACACAAAACAAACACAAAACAAACACAAAACAAACACAAAACAAACACAAAACAAACACAAAACAAACACAAAACAAACACAAAACAAACACAAAACAAACACAAAACAAACACAAAACAAACACAAAACAAACACAAAACAAACACAAAACAAACACAAAACAAACACAAAACAAACACAAAACAACACAAAACAAACACAAAACAAACACAAAACAAACACAAAACAAACACAAAACAAACACAAAACAAACACAAAACAAACACAAAACAAACACAAAACAAACACAAAACAAACACAAAACAAACACAAAACAAACACAAAACAAACACAAAACAAACACAAAACAAACACAAAACAAACACAAAACAAACACAAAACAAACACACCACAACCCACCAACACATCCCCTAACCACTGTAATTCATGCACCCAGTGTCCTGAAAGCGGCCGGACGCCTGAATAGGGGGGTGGCCGTGGCTCATGCTATGCATGAATCTATCTGTTAAAGCATAAAGGGGTTGGCATGATAGAGGGGGCGGCCCCCGGGGGCCCCTAATGGATGGGCCGCCCCTGACTTAACCCCTGAATGACCAGTCACCTGCATGGTCAGGCTGCAGCCTACTGTAAGAAATTTTAGAAATGTACAAAGTTACCATTTTATATCCCATCTTTGAAGAATTTACAACTCACAATTGACATTCCTTATGGAAGCCACTTTTACCAACAACCCCGATTTCTGGCTATGTGGGTTCTGCACCTAAAATATTCCAGACTTGGGTACACACCGGTCATGCCGCTATGAACGGTTAACCCCTGAATGACCAGTCACCAGCACTGCCAGGCTGTGTACATTCTGCAACAGAAAAGTTTTAGGAATGGAAGACGGAAGGAAACTTTGTGCATTCTTAGAATTACTTCTGTTGGGTTGGCTGCAGGATTTACACAGCCTGGTGGCTGGTAGGGATGATCCCGATGTTAGAGTCGAACATCGGGTGTTCGCCAGTGCGCCGAATAGCGAACAATTTGGGGTGTTCGCAGCAAGCCGCAGAACACCCTTTAAAAAGTTTAAAACAGCCATTTTTTCGGGAGCAGTGATTTTAATAATGCTTAAAGTGAACCAATAAAAGTGTAATATTCCTTTAAATTTTGTACCTGGGGGGTGTCTATAGTATGCCTGTAAAGGGGCGCATTTTTCCCGTGTTTAGAACAGTCCGAGAGCAAAATGACATTTCTAAAAGAAAAATAATAATTTAAAAGTATTCGCAGCTATAATGAATTGTTGGTCCCGGCAATACAGATAAAAGAAGTCATTGACAAAACGGCATGGGATCCCCCAGTCCATTTCCAGGCCCTTTGGGTCTGGTATGAATATTAAGGGGAACCCCACCATAATTTAAAGAAGAAAAAAAAAAAAAAAAAAAAAAGTGGGGGTCCCCCTTAAAAGCCATACAAGACCCTTATCTGAGCACACAACCTGGCAGGCTGCAGGAAAAGGGGGAAAAGGGGGACGGGAGAGCGCCCCCCTCTCCTGATCCATCAACGGAGCAAGAGAAGATGAATGGACTTCGTGGAACATTATTTTTAAAATATTTTTTAATAAAGGACTTGTGCCAAGCCGCGTCTTGTCATTTGTAACATTCTGACACTTTGTGAAATGTTAGGAGGTACATTTGTACCCAGTTACCATTTCACATAGGGGGGTGGGATCTGGGGTCCCTTTGTTAAAGGGAACTTCCAGATTCCGATAAGCCCCCCCGCCCACAGACCCCCACAACCACCGGGCAAGAGTTGCGCAGATGAGGCCCTTGTCCCCCATCAACATGGGGACAAGGTGCTTTGGGAGGCTACACCAAAGCACCCTCCCCATGATGAGGGCATGTGGCCTGGTACGGTTCAGGAGGGGGGCGCTCTCATCCCCCCCCCCCTCCCCTTTTCCTGCGGCCTGCCAGGTTGGATAAGGGTCTGGTATGGATTTCTGGGGGGCCCCCACGCTTTATGTTATTTTATTTTTTTTATTTTGGCGCGGGGTTCCTCTTAATATCCATACCAGACCTGAAGGGCCTGGTAATGGACTGGGGGGATCCCATGCCGTTTTTTTTCAACGACTTCTTTTATCTGTATTGCCGGGACCGACAATTCATTATAGCCGCGAGTAGTTAAGTGACTTTTTCTTTAGAAATGTCATTTTGTGCAGGGACTGTTCTAAACACGGGAAACTTTAATGGCGTTTGCACAAATTTTTTTGCCTGTTTGCATGTTCTGCTGCGAGCCGAAATTGGGGGGGGGGGGGGGGGGGGGGGGGGGGGGGGTTTAGCTCATCCTTAGTAGCTGGTCATTCAGGAGTTAAAGTGGTAGTAAAGCCGCTGTTTTTTTTTTTTCCCCCTACACCTGTAAGGGAAAAGGCATAATGAGCTAGTACCGCATACTAGCTCATTACGGGATACTTACCTTAGAACGAGGCGCCGGCATCTCACCCTGTCCACGCCGAGGGAGCTGACATTTCCCCTCGGCGTGTCTTCCGGGTATTGCGGCTCCGGCGCTGTGAGTGGAGACTTGTCCAGCAAGCTCTGGAGTTTGCCGGGCTGTCAGCCGAGAATCCCCTGTGCGCATGCGCCGCTAGAGTCACCGTACAGGTTTAGGAGATTTTTTTTTTTTTTTACCTACAGGTAAGCCTTATTATAGGCTTACCTGTAGGTAAAAAAAAAAAAAAAAAAAAAAAAAAAAAAAAAAGTATATACAACCGCTTAAACGGGCCATACTGGCACACCAGTGTGTACCCAAGTCTGGAATATTTTGGCACAGAACCCACTTGCCTGCATAGCCACTTACCAAACACTCCCCCATTTCTGACTATGTGGGCAAGTGGGTTCTGTGCCAAAATATTCCAGACTTGGGGCACACACCGGCATGCCACTATGGCTGGTTTAACCCCTGAATGACCAGCCACCGCTATGAAAATCCTTCAGCCTACTGTTTGAAGTTTTTCGGAATGTACAAAGTTACAGATGTAAATTTTGCATAGATGGTATAAAAATGGTAACTTTTGTATATTCCTAAAATTTCTTCTGGTAGGTGGCGGGATTTACACAGCCTGGCAAGGCTGGTATCTGGGTTTTAGGGGTTAAACAGGCCATAGTGGCACACCAGTGTGTACCTAAGACTGGAATATTGCCCGCATAATTGGGGGTGTTGGCAAGTGGATTCTGTGCTAAAATATTCCAGACGTGGTTACGCACCGGCGTGCTGCTATGGCTGGTTTAACCCTGAATGACCAGTCACCAGCAGTGCCAGGCTGTGTAAATTCATAAGGAATGTCAATTGTTAGAATTTACAAAATTTATAGCATTTGTTACCTTTTTTTTGTTTCCAATTTCTATGAAGAATTTACAAGTTCCAACAATTGACTTGATGGCATGAAAGCCGGCGACTCTCACCAACACCCCCAGATTCTGACTACGAGTTCTGTGCCAAATATTCCAGACTTGGGGTATACACTGGCGTGCCACTATGGCCCAAGTGACTAGTCACCAGCATTGCCAGGCTGTGCAAATACATTACAAATTCTAAACAAACATTGAGATTCCGTAAAGTAACAAATGCTATGAATTTAAATTCTAACAATTGACATTCCTTATGAATTTACACAGCCTGGCAGTTCTGGTGACTGGTCATTCAGGGGTTAAACCAGCCATAGTGACATGCCAGTGTGTATCCAAATCTGGAATATTTTGGCACAGAACCCACAGTCAGAAATTGTGGGTGTTGGCAAGCGAGTTCTGTGCCAAAATATTCCAGACCTGGAGTACACACTGGCGTGCCACTATGGCCGGTTTAACCCCTCAATGTCCAGTCACCAGCATTGCCAGGCTGTGTAAATCCTGCAACCTACTGTAAGACATTTTAGGAATGTACAATGTTGGAGATGTAACTTCTACATAGATGGTTAAAAAAAAAAAAAAAAATTGTAACATCTATGTAGAAGTTACATCTCCAACATTGTACATTCCTAAAATGTCTTACAGTAGGTTGCAGGATTTACACAGCCTGGCAATGCTGGTGACTGGACATTGAGGGGTTAAACCGGCCATAGTGGCACGCCAGTGTGTACTCCAGGTCTGGAATATTTTGGCACAGAACTCACTTGCCAACACCCAATTTCTGACCATGTGGGTTCTGTGCCAAAATATTGCAGACTTGGGTGCACACTGGCATGCTACTATGGCCACTTTAACCCCTGGATGACCAGTCACCAGCTATGTACATAGGATTGGTAAATTCTTCTTAGAAATTATACAAAACGGTAACCAATCCTAACAATTGACATTCTATATGGAAGGCGGCTGCTCTCACCAACACCCCCAGATTCTGACTATGTGGGTTCTGTGCCAAAAGTTTCCAGACCTGGGGTACACACTGGCGTGCCACTATATGAATGACCAGTCAGCAGGATTGCCAGGCTGAGTAAATCCTGCCACCTAAAAGAAATTTTAGAAATGTATAAAGTTAGATGTAACTTCTACATAGATGGTATAAAAATGGTAACATCTCCAACTTTGTACATTCCTAACATTTCTTCTGGTAGTTGGCAAGATTTACACAGCCGGGCAATGCTGGGAACTGGGGATAAGGGGTTAAACAGGCCATAGTGGCACGCCAGTGTGTACCCAAGACAGTACTAGTGCCCACATATTCAAAAATTGGGGGTGTTGGTAAGTGGGTTCTGTGCCAAAATATTCCAGACTTGGGCACACCAGTGTGTACCCAAGTCTGGAATGATTTGGCACAGAACCCACATAGTCAGAATCTGGGGGTGTTGGCGAGAGCAGCCGGCTTCCACCTGGAAAGTCAAATGTTAGGATTGGTTACAATTTTTTTTTTCATCATTTCTATGAAGAATTTACAAATCCAAATGCTATGTACATAGCCAGGGACTGGACACTCAGGGGTTAAACCAGCCACAGTGGCACGCCAGTGTGTACCCAAGTCTGGAATATGTTGGCACACAGGAATGGTGCAAGGATTTTTGACACCCTAGGCGAAAACTTCATTTTCCTGCCCCCCTTGGCCACACCCACTTTGCCCTGCCCATGTATACCCCCACCTTTTTAATGAAACGCCCATCAAATGCAGCCTCACCAGCGCCCATCAAATGCAGCCTCACCAGTGCCCATCAAAGAATGTTTGCTTGCTTCCATTCATTTGGGAGTTGGGACACAGACAGTCCTCCGCTGCGTCTGACACTACCCTGTTTCCCCGAAAATAAGACCTAGCGTGATTGTCGGTGATGGCTGCAATACAAGCCCTACCCCCCAAATAAGCCCTACCCTGAAAATAAGACCTACTAACTAGGGCTTATTTGGGGGGGTAGGGCTTATATTGCAGCCATCACCGACAATCACGCTAGGTCTTATTTTCGGGAAAACAGAGTATGTGCAAACGCAACGGCGGCAGCCTGCTGATGCTGAAACTTAGTTGCTTGCTGCAGAGAGAGAAGAGAGCAGGAACACCAGTGACCCGGCGCCCTAGGCGGCTGCCTAGTTTGCCTAGTGGTAGCACCGGCCCTGTTGGCACAGAACCCACATAGTAAGAAATTGTGGGTGTTAGTAAGTGGGTTCTGTGCCAACATATTCCAGACTTGGGTACACACTGGTGTGCCATTATGGCTGGTTTAACCCACAAGTGACTAGTCCCTGGCTATGTACATAGCATATAATAATAATAATAATAATAATAATAAACCCACACACAATCCTATGAAGAATTAACAAATCCAAATGCTATGTACATAGCCAGGGACTGGTCACTCAGGGGTTAAACCAGCCATAGTGGCATGCCAGTGTGTACCCAAGTCTGGAATATGTTGGCACAGAACCCACTTGCCAACAGCCACAATTTCTGACTATGTGGGTTCTGTGCCAACATATTCCAGACTTGGGTACACACTGGCGTGCCACTGTGGCTGGTTTAACCCACGAGTGACCAGTCCCTGGCTATGTACATAGCATTTGGATTTGTAAATTCTAAAAAAAATAAAAATGTAACCAATCCTAACAATTGACTTTCCACATGGAAGCCGGCTACTCCTGGCTGTGTGGGCAAGTGGGGTCTGTGCCAAAATATTCCAGACTTGGCTGCACACACTGGCGTGGCGCTATGGATCATTTATCCCTTAGAGCGATCGGTCACCAGCATCGCCAGGCTGTGTAAATCCCGTGATCTACCGTAAAAATTTTTTAGGAATGTACAAAGTTACACATTTTTTTTTATAACAGCTATGAAGAAGAATTCTACAAATTGTAATAAATGAGATTCCACAAATTCCCGGCTACTCCCCCCTCCCCCCCCCCCCCCAATCCTGGTTATGTGGCCAAAATATGCCAGGCTCATCTGTGCGCACACTGGCGCGATACTAGCCATGGTTTAACCCCCTGAGCACCCGGTCGCCAACATTCCAAATCCCGCTGTTTTTTTTTTGTATCAAATTTTAGGAATGTAAAAAGTTACAGATGTTACCCATTTATGAAGAATTTACAAATCATAACATATTGACATTCCGTATGGAAGCCGGCTACTCTCCCCAACACCCCGCATTCTTGGCTATGTGGGCAAGTGGGGTCTGTGCCAAAATATTCCAGACTTGGCTGCCACTTATTTAACCCCCGAGTGACTGGTTGGCGGCTTTGCCGGGTTGTGGAAATTCTTCATCGGCACCTGAGTGGTGGGAGGGCCTGGTGGGCGAGGGGGTTACATTTAGGGACCCCCCCCCCATCCCTGTGCCAAATATAAAAAAGGAAGAAAGAGGCACATGCAGCCGGCCATGACAGGGTTAACTGAGGATAGGGGTGAGATCATTGCTGGTTGCAGCTTAGGGGGGGTTCCTGATCCCCCCCTTGGCACACATGATTGTGCCCCCCCCCCCCCTCTGGGTGCCATGTGTCCATCAGTCTGCAGAGCTGTGCAGTGCAATAGGCAGGAGAGGAGTCCCCACTCACCAGAAGAGTCCTCAGCCCCTCAGCTGCTCTCAGTCCATCTTCTTGTAGCTGTGCTGGTCCCAGATTGCAGGGACTGTCACCTCCTTCCTCCCCTCTCTGCAATCCAATGCTCACTTTCTATGCTAACCATTCTTTATATTGCAACAGCTGATGCTAAAAATAGATGGGGCCCGGGGGGGGACAAACTCCCTGAGAACCTGATACACAGCAGCCTGGGGCCCCTTCCCTGCCTGTCTGCCCCCTCAGAACACAGGACTCAGGTAAGTCCCCCCCCCATGTGTCATCTCTGCTCTACACAGCCACCTACCTGGAGAATACAGAGCGCTGATAGAGGAGCTCCCCCCCTCCTCTGCACGGGAATGGACTCTTCCACAAGCTGTGCCCTTACTACGTCTTTCTTAAGGTGGTCTGAAGCTGGGACTCCAGGAGAAGTTTTTAGAGGGGAAAAGAAATGGCCGGAGAGAGGGGGAGGGGAGGAGAATAATGGGGGGTGGGGAGACCGGGGGGGGAGGGGGGGTTCTGCACATAGGGGGGGGGGGGGGAGCAGAGGGGGTGCTGGGGAGGACCTCCTTAACAACCACTCCTAGCCCAGGAATGGTTAGCTGTCAGTTGCCTGCAGCTGGGTGCCAGCAGGAGGAGGAGGACTGGGTGCTGCCAGCAGGAGGAGGAGGACTGGGTGCTGCCAGCAGGAGGAGGAGGACTAGGTGCTGCCGGCAGGAGGAGGACTGGGTGCTGCCGGCAGGAGGAGGAGGACTGGGTGCTGCCAGCAGGAGGAGGAGGACTGGGTGCTTCCAGCAGGAGGAGGAGGACTGGGTGCTTCCAGCAGGAGGAGGAGGACTGGGTGCTGCCAGCAGGAGGAGGAGGACTGGGTGCTTCCAGCAGGAGGAGGAGGACTGGGTGCTGCCGGCAGGAGGAGGAGGACTGGGTGCTGCCAGCAGGAGGAGGAGGACTGGGTGCTTCCAGCAGGAGGAGGAGGACTGGGTGCTGCCAGCAGGAGGAGGAGGACTGGGTGCTGCCAGCAGGAGGACTGGGTGCTGCCGGCAGGAGGAGGAGGACTGGGTGCTGCCGGCAGGAGGAGGAGGACTGGGTGCTGCCAGCAGCAGCAGGAGGAGGACTGGGTGCTGCCAGCAGCAGCAGGAGGAGGACTGGGTGCTGCCAGCAGCAGCAGGAGGAGGACTGGGTGCTGCCGGCAGGAGGAGGAGGAGGAGGACTGGGTGCTGCCGGCAGGAGGAGGACTGGGTGCTGCCGGCAGGAGGAGGAGGACTGGGTGCTGCCAGCAGGAGGAGGAGGACTGGGTGCTGCCAGCAGGAGGAGGAGGACTGGGTGCTGCCAGCAGGAGGAGGACTGGGTGCTGCCAGCAGCAGCAGGAGGAGGACTGGGTGCTGCCAGCAGCAGCAGGAGGAGGACTGGGTGCTGCCAGCAGCAGCAGGAGGAGGACTGGGTGCTGCCAGCAGGAGGAGGACTGGGTGCTGCCGGCAGGAGGAGGACTGGGTGCTGCCGGCAGGAGGAGGACTAGGTGCGGCAGGAGGAGGACTGGGTGCTGCCGGCAGGAGGAGGACTGGGTGCTGCCGGCAGGAGGAGGACTAGGTGCTGCCGGCAGGAGGAGGAGGACTGCGTGCTGCCGGCAGGAGGAGGAGGACTGGGTGCTGCCAGCAGCAGCAGGAGGAGGACTGGGTGCTGCCGGCAGAAGGAGGAGGAGGACTGGGTGCTGCCGGCAGGAGGAGGACTAGGTGCTGCCGGCAGGAGGAGGAGGAGGACTGGGTGCTGCCGGCAGGAGGAGGACTAGGTGCTGCCGGCAGGAGGAGGACTAGGTGCTGCCGGCAGGAGGAGGACTGGGTGCTGCCGGCAGGAGGAGGAGGACTGGGTGCTGCCGGCAGGAGGAGGAGGACTGGGTGCTGCCAGCAGGAGGAGGACTGGGTGCTGCCAGCAGGAGGAGGAGGACTGGGTGCTGCCAGCAGGAGGAGGAGGACTGGGTGCTGCCAGCAGGAGGAGGAGGACTGGGTGCTTCCAGCAGGAGGAGGAGGACTGGGTGCTGCCAGCAGGAGGAGGACTGGGTGCTGCCAGCAGGAGGAGGAGGACTGGGTGCTGCCAGCAGGAGGAGGAGGACTGGGTGCTGCCAGCAGGGTGCCCCCCCCTCTGCCATTCCTCATGGGTCACAGTGTGACTCAGCTATTCACATGACACTTCTATGACATCATGGGAAACAATGTAACCAATGTGACATAACATGACAGCCTGTCTAATGATACTGCCTAGAGTGTAAGCTTCTGGGACAAGTTTTCTTATTAGAATTTTATTTCTATATTTGTATATAATACCATCCAACACAGTTTCCTTCTTTCAGTTCCTCTTCCTCTCTCTTTATTCTTTTTTCCTTTCCTTTTTTCTTTCTCTCTTTATCTTTCTTTCATTCTTGCTTTATTTCCCACCCTCTTCCTCTCCCCCCTCTTTCTTTCTTTCTTTCTTTCTTTCTTTCTTTCTTTCTTTCTTTCTTTCTTTCTTTCTTTCTTTCTTTCTTTCTTTCTTTCTTTCTTTCTTTCTCTTTCTTTCATTCTTGCTTTCTATCCCAGCCTCTTCCTCTCTCTCTCCCTCTTTTTTTTCTCTTCATCTCTTTCATTCTTTCTTTCTTTCTTTCTTTCTTTCTTTCTTTCTTTCTTTCTTTCTTTCTTTCTTTCTTTCATTCCTTCTTTCTTTCTTTCTTTCTTTCTTTCTTTCTTTCTTACCTTTTTCCCCTCTCTTGAGCTTTCTTTGGTTCTTGCTTTCTTTCCCACCCTCTCCCGCTCTCTCCCTCTTTCTTTTCTTCTTTATCCTCTTTCCCTCCTTCTTTCCCACCCTCTTCCTCTCTCTTTATCCTGTCTTCCTTTGCTTTTTTCTTTCTCTATTTCTTTCTTTCCTTTTTTCTTTTCTTTTTTCTTCTTTCATTCTTGATTTCTTTCCCAGCCTCTTCCTCTCTCCCTCTCTCTTTCTTCCTCTCCTTTTTTCTTTCTCTCACTCTTTCTTTGCTTAAAAGAAAGAGAGAGGGAGAGAGGAAGAGGCTGGGAAAGAAATCAAGAATGAAAAGAGAGGAAGAAAGAAAGAAAGAAAGAAAGAAAGAAAGGAAAGAAAAAGAAAGAAGGAAAGAAAGAAAGAAAGAAAGAAAAGGAAAGAAAAAGAAAAAGAAAGAAGACGAGAAAAGGGAGAGAGAGGGAGAGAGGAAGAGGGTGGGAAAGAAAGCAAGAATGAAAGAAAGATAGAGAGGAGGAAAGAAAGACAGAGAGAAAGAGAAAAGGAAAGGAATAAAGAGAGAGGAAGAGGGAAAGAAAGAAATAAAGAAACTGTGTTGGATGGTATATACCAGTGATGGCAAACCTTGGCACCCCAGATGTTTTGGAACTACATTTCCCATGATGCTTAACTACAGTGCAAAGTGCATGAGCATCATGGGAAATGTAGTTCTAAAACATCTGGGGTGCCAAGGTTCGCCATCACTGGTATATACAATAAAATTCTAATAAGAAAACTTAAAACTCTACTAAGAAAATTCTAATAAGAAAACAGAAGCTTACACTCTAGGCAGTATCATTAGACAGGCTGTCACAGTGTGTTATGTAACCTGTCCCCATTGGTTACATTGTTTCCCATGATGTCATAGAAGTGTCATGTGAATAGCTGAGTCACACTGTGACTCTTTTTCTTTCATTCTTGCTTTCTTTCCCACCCTCTTCCTCTCTCTTTATTCTTTTCTTTCCCTCTTTCATTCTTGCTTTTTTTCCGTCTTTCTTTCTTTCTCTCTCTCTTCCTCTATCCCTATATTTCTTGCTTTTTTTCCGTCTCTCTCTCTCTCTCTCTCTCTCTCTCTCTCTCTCTCTCTCTCTCTTTCTTTCTTTCTTTCTTTCTTTCTTTCTTTCATCATGGGAAACAATGTAGCCATGGGGGACAGGTCACATAACACACCGTGACAGCCAGTCTAATGATACTGCGTAGAGTGTAAAGCCTCGTACACACGATCAGATTTTTGGACAACCGTTCGTCCATTGTGCTGCAACTGCCAGCCAAACCCTGAGTTCACGGTCCCAGCATGGTAATCCCATTTAAAATCCCATTTCTTGGGGAAAAAAATGCAAAAAAACAGGCAGCTGTAGCTTCTTCTGAACCCCCGCAACACCTTCCTTTATTCCTCCCCCCCACCCTCATCAACATGCTAATTAATTTTTGCAAATAAAACCTTTTTTTTCAGTACATATACCTTATTTTAGACCCAGTGATGTCATCGCTGGGTCTCTGTGCCTCTCTATGCAATGCAGGCAGATCATGGCTGGTGGGAGGGGCCAGCAGGGGGCTATACATAACTTCCTGAAAAACATCACAACTCCCGTCCTCAGTCCTCCTCTCAAGAGCCCTCAGTCCTGATGCAAGCAGTGGGCGGGCTCTTGGGTGGAGTTATGCAAATGTCAAAATACCTTGACGGGTGAATGTCCGTCTTCAGTAGTGAGTGTTCCTAGGTGGGCTATATTTGCAGGCAGACCACCCTAGGTACCTGAAAGAATTGATAAAAGGGGCGGGATCAGGGACAGTCAGGCTGGGGAAGAAAGCCCTAGATCAGTGATGGCGAACCTTGGCACCCCAGATGTTTTGGAACTACATTTCCCATGATGCTCAACTACACTGCAAAGTGCACAAGCATCATGGGAAATGTAGTTCCAAAACATCTGGAGTGCCAAGGTTCGCCATCACTGCCCTAGATGATGCTGGACGTCCTCCAGCTAGGAAATGAGGCGGAGCTCTGTTTGACTGGCTGCAGCTGCTAATGCACATAGTGAGAGGCTCACAGTGTGCAGTAAAATCAGAGGAAGTCATTTCGGTCCAGGAGAGGAGACGATACAATTGTGCGAGGGTGAAGACTGAAGTTTTTTTTTTTTTTTTTTGCCACTTTCATTCAGCTCTCTGTCATTATCCAATATGGAGGCAAATAATGCATCATTGGTTGCTAGGAGGCAGGTGGCTCCTGGCATCCTAACAACCAACAATGGACCCTGAGCAGGAAGCTGTCACAATTAATGGAGGTACTAATTACAAAGAACGAAAAAATTTAGTTTTGTTTAGTTTATTTGAATACATTTGTTTCGTTGAATTTGTTTCATTCGTTTTAATTCTTTTTCGGAATTTGTTTTGTTTATTTCTTTTCGAATCGATTCAAATAGTTTTCCAATTTTCAAAGAGAATAACATAGAATATAATATAAAGGAGTAGAAAACAATATATATATATTTTTATTTTATTCCTTTATTTTCTATTCTTTTTTATTCTCTTTGAAAATTGGAAAACTATTCGAAAAGTTTTCCAATTTCGAATTAAAATTCGGACGAATTCAAATTGTACCGAATTTAAACGAATCCGAAATTCGGACAAAATTTGGATTAGTTTTCTAATCGTTTTCTAATATTTTTCGAAATCGAAAACTTTTCAAATTCGAAAACTTTTCAAATAGTTTTACCAATTTTCAAAGAAAATAAAATAGAATAGAAAATAAAGGAATAGAATAGAAAACAATATATATATATATTCTATTCCTTTATATTCTATTCTATTTTATTCTCTTTGGAAATTGGAAAACTATTCTAATTCGAATTTCGTCCGAATTTCGGATTAGTTTAAATTCGGTACAATTCAAATTCGTCCGAATTTTAATTCGGAACGAACCGAACCGTACATGTCCTGTACTAATACCGGCATTAAATGGATGACTTCATGCACAGCCAGAGGTTCGGTTTGGCCGGTAGGGGAGCCGCTAAATGTGTCGCCACAAACTCGAACCTCATCGCTACTTTATTTTTAGCCCTTTTTCAGGCTGCATGCGCACCTGTGCATTTCCAGAAAGTGCGTCAAAGCTACAGAAAAAAAAACGCGCATTTTACCACGCGTTTCAGAAAGGTGCTGCAAAAAACGCACCGCAAATATGTGTCGCATTTGCGGTGCCGTCAATTGTTAATGGCAACCCAAGTGCCAGCAGCAGATGCGCTTTCTCCCGCACGATACCGCACACTGTAAATGCAGTAGAAATGCTCCAAAAGGCGCATTAAAAAAAAAACAAAAAACGCACCACACTCAAACAAGTTTTCCTGGGGGAATTTGTCGCACGTAGAGCAGCCCCACGTGATGAGCAGAAGCGCTCCAAAACATGCAAAAAGAATGCAAATCCCGGTTCACTCGAAAGTGAACGGGACCTGAGAGGAGAAGCACGGGGAAAAGCTTGGCTGTCAAGGGGTGCAATTCGTTCTGTACCTCCTCCTGTGCAGCGGCGGCCCGGCCATAAGTGGCGTCCCACCCAATCTCGATGCGCCCGGTCCATAAAGTTCTACAGGAGTTTTAATTTTTTTTTGCGAAGCACATGATTAGAGCCGGAGGCTTCAAAAAGGGGTGGGGTGGGTGGCTCACTTGTGACAATAGCAAATCAACATTTGCTGTTGTCTTTCTGCTTCTCCTCCCGGCCAATCAGGACAGGAAGCGGGTCCTGAGATGGGATTTGCCAGGAGGAGAAGCGACCAGGTTGACCGGGAGGAGAAGCCAGGGAAGCCGCCAAAGCTGCTTGGGACCTAGATGGGGTAAGTGCGGGGGCTGGTGGGTGGGCTTGCGCGCGGGCTGGCATGGGGGGTGGGCAAGCGGGGCTGGCGTGGGGGGGTTTGTTTGCTGAACCCCCCAAAAAATGGAGCACCAGCCACCACTGCTCCTGTGACCCATTTTCAGCAGACAGTGGGCTGAAGCCCGCTGTCGGCTGATGTCACAGAGTCGGTCCAAGATTCAGGTTCGGGCAAGATCGTGGGCATATGGTCTGGATCGGTCTACATGCCTGGACCGGAACCTGGCTCAACCTCTCAGCGAGCCACTCAGAGCCTGAGCTGGCCCATCCCAACCCCTTCATAGCCCAGCATTCCAGTAAGCATGGGGGGGGGGGGAAGAGCAGACAACGGTGACTGACAGCCACCAACTCTTTGCTCACGGAGCTGTGAGAACCGAGCGATTGGCAGTGTTAGATCGCACTGCTCTCAGTGTTAGAGGCGCTGGGGGACAGATGAAGGGCCATCTTTACCTCAGGGCAAACGGGGCAGCTGCCCAGGGCCCTGTCACTGTTTGGGGCCCAAAGCGAGCTGCCCGCAAATCGGCGCTGAAAATTTCCACACACAGCCAGGCAGACAGTCTGTCACTGTCATCAGCGGCGGCGGAACCCGCACAGTGCAGCAGTCAGTGCTAGTGCTGTGTTTTTTTCGACCGAGGAGCGGGCCATGGGTGGGCGGGGCCTTGAGCTCCACTAATGCTCTGGCCCCGCCCCTTGCAATGCACACACTGTGCACAGTATACCTGATCGGAGGAGCAGAGGAGGAGTGTAAGAACGCGGTGCGGAGTGGAGTGGTGCTGTCCTCGCTGGTTGTCATCAAGCTAGCACTGTACAATGTGAGGACATACAGGGGCTGCTACAGCATTGTGATGGATAGAAAATTTATCGTGATTACACTACAAAGGGAATCCAGATCAGAAGAGCTTACAATAATTTTCTGACGGCAGTTTGAAACTTGCAGAGAAGAAAGGAGCCTGGCAGAGGAACTGGGCAGCTCTGACTCTTCATCCAGATAGCAAAGGTTGGTATAACTATACATGCCATGGCCCCATGCTATTCACCCTCTACTCAAAATACAGTTAAAGCTGAACTCATGGTATAATTTGTATTGCACTTACATTGGTACTTACATTGGTCCAGCTTGGCTGATGAATACAAAGCGTTCCCTGATTGGACAAGGAGGAGAGGCCGGGCGGTGATAGTTACAAAAATCAGTGTGCAGTAACTCAATCCAATCAATGAGCGGTGATGTGTGCACTAACTTCTAGCAACCCAATCAATGAGCGGTGATGTGTGCACTAACTTCTAGCAACCCAATCAGAGAGCGGTGATGGTGTGCTGTAACCTATAGCAACACAATCAGTGAGCGGTAATGGTGTGCAGTAACCTATAGCAACACAATTAGTGAACAGTAATGGTGTGCAGTAACTTTTAGCAACCCAATCAGTGAGCGGTGATGGTGTTCACTAACTTCTAGCAACCCAATCAATGAGCGGTGATGTGTGCACTAACTTCTAGCAACCCAATCAATGAGCGGTGATGTGTGCACTAACTTCTAGCAACCCAATCAATGAGCGGTGACGTGTGCACTAACTTCTAGCAACCCAATCAGTGAGCGGTGATGTGTGCACTAACTTCTAGCAGCCCAATCAGTGAGTGATGATGGTGTGCTGCAGTGGCGTCGCTAGGGGGTGGCTTTTGGGGCTATAGCCCCGAATCTCAGGCCCATAGCCCCGAGTTTCTGCAGGGGTCCCCAAGGGGAGGGGAGGCTCTCTGGGGACTCTGATGCATGGGGGAGGCTCTCTGAGGACCCTGATTTAAGAGGGGGGCTCTCTGGGAACCCTGATATAAGGGGGGGCTCTCTGGGAACCCTGATTTAAGGGGGAGGCTCTCTGGGAACCCTGATGCAAGGGGGAGGCTCTCTGGGGATATATACACACACACACGTATATTATATACATGTGTATGCCCGCCCAAGTGTATGACTTTCTTTACTACGGTGCTATGGGCTCTAGCCCCAGATCTTTTGTAGACCTAGCAACGCCCCTGGGGTGCTGTAACCTATAGCAACCCAATCAGTGAGCGGTAATGCTGTGCAGTAACCTATAGCATCCCAATCAGTGAGCGGTAATGGTGTGCAGTAACCTCTAGCAACTCAATCAGTGAGCGGTAAGGGTGTGCACTGTGCAGTAACCTCTAGCAACCCAATCAGTGAGCAGTATTGGTGTGCAGAAGCCTGTAGCAACCAATCAGTGAACAGTAGTGATCTGCTGTAATCTCTCGCTACCAGTCAGTGAGCGGTAAGGATAGGCTGTAATCTCTGGCAACGAATTTCAATCGCTGAGTGATCTGCTGCAGTAAACTGATTTTGAGCTGACCTGCCATTTTTTTTGTATGTCTCTGAATGTAGGGGGGGCCCCAAGAAAATGTTTGCCCAGTGCCCAATCAATTTTAAAGACGGCCCTGTACAGCTGCTGCAGCCACCTAGGTAAGTATGAATCTGCAAAAAACCCCAACTCCCATACTTCTCTTTTAGACCCCTTTCACACTGAAGGCGTTTTTCAGTCATTTTAGCGCTAAAAAAAGCGCCTCCCATGCCTCCCCAATGTGAAAGCCCGAGTGCTTTCACACAGAGGCGGTGTGCATGCGGGACGTCAGAAAAAGTCCTGCAAGCTGCATCTTTGGGGTGGTTTGGGAGCGCTGGATACACCGCTCCTCCACCGCTCCCTACCCATTGGAATGCATGGACAGCGCTTCTGAATCGCCTGAAAAGTGATTAGCAAGCGCCACAATACGGACAGTTTTAACCCTTTCTTCGGCCGCTAGTGGGGTTTTTTAGCACCCGCTAGCGGCCGAAAAGCACCACTAAAACTAGGGGCGCTTTACCGCTAATGTGACGCGGCCCCAGTGTGAAAGGACCCTTAAACCCCTTTTACACTGGGGCCGCCCGTGCGTTCGCAGGAAAAGCACCGTTTTGACGCTGTTTAAGCGCCACTTTTCAGCCGATAGCGGGTGCTTTTAACCCAAAAAAAGGGTTAAAAACACCCGTGTTGTGGCGCTTCTGAAGCGCTTTTCAGGCGCTGGCCGTTCATTGCAATGGGCAGGGAGCGGTGGAGGAGCGGTGTATACAGCGATCCCAAACCGCCCCAAAGATGCTGCTTGCAGGACTTTTTCTGACGTCTCGCAAACGCACCGCCCCCCCCCCCCCAGTGTAAAAGCACCCATTGTAATGAATGGGAGGCGGTTTTCAGGCGCTATTTCTAGCGCTAAAATGCCAGAAAACTGCCTCCGTGTGAAAGGGGTCTTCGGACACATTAACACAAGTCGCTGTGCATCGCACTGTTCACTATATATATATATATATATATATTTTTTTTTTTTTAAGAAACTTTATTGAACTGTTACATGTTTTCATTCACAAATACTGTAGCTGCTGACTTATATATATGGACACTTTACCTGGCCCTGGATCCAGCGATGTTCTAACCCCAGGTGATTCTTCAATCAGATTCAGGTGCCGCCTCCTCCATCTTCACTAAGGGAATCGTGCTCTCTGATTGGTCCCGCAGGGGGGAAGCGGAACTGTGACCAGAAGTGGGGGAGCGGATACCTGTCAGAAGGAAAAGCCGAACTTCCCCTTTTGGGTGAAATTACGGTTTAAGTTCTATTGGCCGCTGTGCAGAACGAGGTGGGGGATGGATTGCACTGCTGTGCTGCACTGGAATAAAGTAGGGAATGTTTTTTTTTTTGCAGCACCACAGCAACGTGTGAACCAGACAGGTAGGAAACAGCCGAGCACAGTCCTACCGCACCTGGTGGGAATCTACCCTAATACATCATTACATTTATTTTTTAAATGCAAGCAGTAGAAGTACCTGAATGTGACTTGGTATCAGACTCTTGCAAGAGCTCAGACTGGAAGCAGCACAAGGAGCCAATCAAATTTACTACAGTGCAAGGAGCTTGCTGATAGGAGGAAGGAGTAGAGTGACAGAGAGATGAGCTCATCGGTGTGCTGCTTCTCCTTTCGCTATCCATTTGCAAAGGGGGGTGGGGGGGGGGGGGTGGGGGACCTGTAAGTGAACAATTAAATTGCAATAATTGTAATTGGGTCTTCTGCTCTGCCAGACATGACTGTGCCGTGTGCCACAGAGATGAAAATCTCCTTGTTCTTTCTCAAGCCAATGAAAAACAGATGTGATACAATGTATCTTTCTACATGTCCAGAGACACAATGTGTCAGATTTTCAGAAAGAGTTTGAAACTGTTACCATTTCACTTGTAATGACAAAGATGACTTTATCCCCCATTCACACCGGTGATGAAGTGATCCCTCTCTGAGCAACTGTCTCAAAGTGATCCCTCTCTGGCCAACTGCGTCAAAGTGATCCCTCTCTGACCAACTGCCTCCAAGTGATCCCTCTCTGATCAACTGCCTCCAAGTGATCCCTCTCTGGCCAACTGCGTCAAAGTGAGTCCTCTCTGGCCAACTGCGTCAAAGTGATCCCTCTCTGACCAACTGCCTCCAAGTGATCCCTCTCTGACCAACTGCCTCCAAGTGATCCCTCTCTGGCCAACTGCGTCAAAGTGATCCCTCTCTGACCAACTGCATCAAAGTGATCCCCCTCTGACCAACTGTCTCAAAGTGATCCCTCTCTGGCCAACTGCGTCAAAGTGATCCCTCTCTGACCAACTGTCTCAAAGTGATCCCTCTCTGACCAACTGTCTCAAAGTGATCCCTCTCTGGCCAACTGCGTCAAAGTGATCCCTCTCTGGCCAACTGCATCAAAGTGATCCCTCTCTGACCAACTGTCTCAAAGTGATCCCTCTCTGACCAACTGTGTCAAAGTGATCCCTCTCTGACCAACTGTGTCAAAGTGATCCCTCTCTGGCCAACAGCTTCAAAGTGATCCCTCTCTGGCCAACTGCGTCAAAGTGATCCCTCTCTGGCCAACTGTCTCAAAGTGATCCCTCTCTGGCCAACTGCGTCAAAGTGATCCCTCTCTGACCAACTGTGTCAAAGTGATCCCTCTCTGACCAGCTGTGTCAAAGTGATCCCTCTCTGACCAACTGTGTCAAAGTGATCCCTCTCTGGCCAACAGCTTCAAAGTGATCCCTCTCTGGCCAACAGCTTCAAAGTGATCCCTCTCTGCCAACTGCGTCAAAGTGATCCCTCTCTGGCCAACTGCGTCAAAGTGATCCCTCTCTGACCAACTGTCTCAAAGTGATCCCTCTCTGACCAACTGCGTCAAAGTGAGTCAAAGTGATCCCCTCTCTGACCAACTGTCTCAAAGTGATCCCCTCTCTGACCAACTGTGTCAAAGTGATCCCTCTCTGACCAACTGTGTCAAAGTGATCCCTCTCTGACCAACTGCATCAAAGTGATCCCTCTCTGGCCAACTGGTGTCAAAGTGATCCCCTCTCTGGCCAACAGCTTCAAAGTGATCCCTCTCTGGCCAACCTGCGTCAAAGTGATCCCTCTCTGGTCCAACTGTCTCCAAAGTGATCCCCTCTCTGACCAACTGTCTCAAAGTGATCCCCTCTCTGACCAACTGTCCTCAAAGTGATCCCTCTCTGACCAACTGTGTCAAAGTGGGAATCCCTCTCTGACCAACTGTGTCAAAGTGATCCCTCTCTGACCAACTGTCTCAAAGTGATCCCTCTCTGACCAACTGTGTCAAAGTGATCCCTCTCTGACCAACTGTCTCAAAGTGATCCCTCTCTGACCAACTGTGTCAAAGTGATCCCTCTCTGACCAACTGTGTCAAAGTGATCCCTCTCTGACCAACTGTCTCAAAGTGATCCCTCTCTGACCAAACTGTGGTCAAAGTGATCCCTCTCTGACCAACTGTCTCAAAGTGATCCCTCTCTGACCAACTGTGTCAAAGTGATCCCTCTCTGACCAACTGTCTCAAAGTGATCCCTCTCTGACCAACTGTCCTCAAAAGTAATCCCTCTCTGACCAACTGCATCAAAGTGATCCCTCTCTGGCCAACTGCATCAAAATGATCCCTCTCAGGCCAGTCCCCCTTGCAGATTGACAAACTCTTGCATGCTAAATAGCATACTCTTAAGAACATGGACATATGATGCTACTACGGGGCAAAACAGACACAGCTGGGGGTGAGCTACAGACCAATCCGATCCAGCAATGTACATCCACATTGGGAAAAGACACAAAGTTTTTAGAGGGTGGACAGCACTAGCAGGTAAAGACATTTATCTATGCATTCAACACGCTTAATTGCACGGTCGTGCGACGTTTGTACCCAAACAAAATTGACGTCCTTTTTTTCCCCACGAATAGAGTTTTCTTTTGGTGGTATTTTGATCACCTCTGCGGTTTTTTATTTTTTTTGCGTTATAAAACAAAAAAAGAGCGACAATTTTGAAAAAAACACAATATTTTTGTACTTTTTGCTATAATAAATATCCCCCAATTTTTTTTTTTTCTCAGTTTAGGCCGATATATATTCTTCTACATATTTTTTGGTTATAAAAAATCGCAATAAGCGTATATTGGTTGGTTTGCGTGAATGTTATAGCGTCTACAAAATAGGGGATAGATTTATGGCATTTTATTATTATTATTATTTTTTACTAGTAACGGCGGTGATCTGCGATTTTTATCGCGGGCGCACCTGCTATCCCGCTTAAAGGAGCCGACATATAGCTATGACGGCTTGCGGGGACCGTGCCAACCTGCCCGCTGTATAATGACGGCGACTGGTCGGCAAGTGGTTTAAAGTAACGCAGTGCCGTATCGCAAAAAAAAAAATAAATAAAAAAATGCCTTGGTCATGAAGGGGTGTAAAAACCTCCCAGGGCTGAAGGGGTTATATTGGGACACGCGTGGTTACGTGTATAGATTGCTATCTTTACCTGTTTGGTGCTGTCCCACCCTCTACAATATATTATATATACTCACACATGATATATGAGATTAATGAGACAAGCCGTGACGGCTGCGGCAGCTATAGAACGTCATCGCCTGTGTTCTGTGACACCTGCAGGCGTAAAAAGTGTGTGCGAGTGGACACATGAGGAGCGCACTGCGAGCGGAATAATGACCCCCGGCGGGGTAATAGTACGCCTGCTGAGTGAAACCTGAGCGATCGTTCCGGAGCAGTAAACAAAATTACTCCTCCACTTCATTTAGAGGAATGTATCAACCACCGACGACATTTATGTAACACGCGCAGGCTAGTACACCGAGATCCTAATTGGTGGTCTCAATAAAGAGTAAAAAAAAAATACGTGATGGTGTGTTATCCGTGATTCTGGCTTCAGGAGAAGACGCAATGCCGACGCTTTGCAGGGTTCTAATTCTCAGCTGGTGTGATCTATACAGGGCTGCTGTTAGAAATCACAAGGGCCCCATACAACCTACCTGGCAGGGGCCCCCCCCCCCCCCCCCCCCGGACGAAAGTGACTGAGGACACTGAGATTTATCAGTCCCCTTTCTCAAAAGCCTCAGCTACCACAGATGAACGAATAGAAAACCCTCTGAGGCTTCCTGTTCATTCACAAACTGAAGCATTAGTGAACGCAGTTTACTATGTTTCAGCGAGGAATGGACACACAGAGGTGATTGGTACAGATCGCTCACTGTGTTCATTCAGGAAAGGAAGGGGGCCAGTAAATCACATATTTACCAGCCCCCTTTCCCCCGCTTTCCATCCTGAAACATCCCCTTGTGTGCCCACAACAGCAGCCAGTGGGAGAGGAGAGGAGGGAAGCCGGAAGGGAAGGGAAAGGGGCACACAGGGGGGGCCCTGACCGCAGATGGAAGGGGGCGCTCACTGTGTTTCATTCAGGAAAGGAAGGGGCCCAGTAAATGACATATTTTACCAGACCCCTTTCCCCCCGCTCTCCATCCTGAAAACATCCCCTTGTGTGCCCACAACAGCAGCCAGTGGGAGAGGAGAGGAGGGAAGCCGGAAGCACTGCAGGGGAAAGGGGCACACAGGGGGGGGCCCTGACCGCAGATGGAAGGGGCACCTCACTGTGTTCATTCAGGAAAGGAAGGTGCCAGTAAATCACATATTTACATTCCCCTCCCCCCTGCTCTCCATCCTGAAACATCCCCTTGTGTGCCCACAACAGCTGTCAGTGGGAGAGGAGAGGAGGGAAGCCGGAAGCACTGCAGGGGACATGGGCAACACAGGGGGGCTCTGACCGCAGATGGAAGGGGCACTCACTTTGTTCATTCAGGAAAGGAAGGGGCCCAGTAAATTCACATATTTACCAGCCCCTCCCCCTGCTCTCCATTCTGAAACATCCCCTTGTGTGCCCATAACAGCAACCAGTGGGAGAGGAGAGGAGGGAAGCCGGAAGGGAAGGAAAGGGATAGGGGCACACGGGGGGGGGCCCTGACCGCAGATGGAAGGGGCGCTCACTGTGTTCATTCAGGAAAGGAAGGGGCCAGTAAATGACATATTTACCAGCCCCTTCCCCCCACTCTCCATCCTGAAACATCCCCTTGTGTGCCCACAACAGCTGCCAGTGGGAGAGGAGAGGAGGGAAACCGGAAGCACTGCGGGGAAAGGGGCACACAGGGGGGCCCCTGACCGCAGATGGAAGGGGCGCTCATTGTGTTCATTCAGGAAAAGGAAGGGGCCATTAAATCACATATTTACCAGCCCCTTCCCCCCCGCTCTCCATCCTGAAACATCCCCTTGTGTGCCCACAACAGCAGCCAGTGGGAGAGGAGAGAAGGGAAGCCGGAAGCACTGCGGGGAAAGGGGCACACGGGGGGGGGGCCCTGACCGCAGATGGAAGGGGCGCTCACTGTGTTCATTCAGGGAAGGAGGGGGCCAGTAAAATGACATATTTACTGGCCCCATTCCCCCCTCTCCCGCCTGAAGCAACCCCTTGTGTATCCCTTCTTTGGGGTTAAAAGCGCCCCCGCTAGCGGCGGAAAAGCGCTGCTTAAACAGCGCTAAAGCACTGCTAAAATGAGCAGCACTTTAGCGCTAAAAGCAGTATGAAAGAGGTCTCAAAGCATTTGTTTTATGTGTTTTTTCTGGATTTTTTGGTTGATATTCTGTCTCTATCATTCAAAATACACCTATGATAAAAATGATAGACCCTTCATTTCTGTGTAAGTGGGCAAACTTACAAGATCTGCAGGGAATCAAATAAAATCATTATTTTTCCCCCACTGTAGGTATTTTTCATTGTATTGTACTCTCAAAAATTGCCTAATATAATAATATACATTTTTTTAAAAATTGTGCAGCAAGACACAAATGAACATGCTCCTTTGAGGAATTTTTCTAATCTCTTCTAATTTTTTAGCATGCGAGGCACAAAAATAATAATATATTCTTCTTCTGTAAACAAAGTCATCATTGGGGTATCCAGCGATCCCCAGAGGGGTCCCCAGAGGCCCGTCATATGTGGGATAAGATCGGATACAGCGGCAGAGCATTAAAGAGTCCCTGGAAATTGTTCTTGAATATACCATCAATAATCCCGACCTCTCACCCTCCATATTGATTTTCAAACATTATTTAACATGTAACATCTCCATTCTGACAGATAATCCCGCCTGCCTATCACAGCCTCTGCTATCACCTCCCCCCCTACTCCTCCTGATCCCACTGGGGGGACATTATCGGCGGTGCTAATGGAAAATGGTGCTGCAGAAACTGGTAATGTGTTTTGTACAGGAAGGAAGGGTACGCTTATGAGCGAAGAATTCATAAAACATTTAGCCTTTCTTGGTACTTTGCAATGTTGTGCTGGGAAAAAAATAAAAAATACATCAGCATGGTCAGCTAAAAATGTGGGGGTTCCTATTGGGGAGATCAAAAGTGTGGTCATTGATGGAGCAGAGACTACTGATGGTGACTGTCTTTTTGTTGACCTGGGTAGGACTGAGTTATCCGAGGTGTGGAGTTCATAGCTCCCAACTGTCCCTCTTTTGTAACAAAATCCCTCTGTCCCTCTTTTTTGCCCCTCAGTTGTCTCTCTTTTTGAGGGGTCTCCAAGCTGCGGCACTAGTCTTCCCACTGACACTATGGATGAGGCACTACTTCTCCCACTGGTCACTATACCTTTCACTAATACCAATGATGGGGCACTATTTCTCCCATTCATTTCAATGATGGGGGCACTATTACCTACATTTATACCACATATGGACACTATCCTCCTACTGACCCAAAAGGGCTATTTAATTTATTTATTCCTATTGTCCACCAAGCATGAGGAATTGTTTATTCCCACTGAATCTGGTAAATTTTTAAGGCATCTTCCTTTCCTATCTCAGTATCACATACCTGATTGGAGGCCAAGATGTTGAGAAGACTTCCCTTGCACCTCCTGGTTCTGGCACCCCTGGAGTAGGACACATGGAGTGAGAGAGGCCCAGAGTCCAGTCAACAGGCAATCTTTTCTGGAAGCAGGGCTTGGCTGTGAGGCTTGTGCAGACTGTTATGCCGTGTACACACGGGTGGACTTTTCGACTGGACTGATCCGACAGAACCAATCCGTCGGACAATCCGACCGTGTGTGGGCTTCATCGGACTTCCGACGGACCTTTTCGGTCAAAAGTCAGACGGACTTTAGATTTGAAACATGTTTCAAATCTTTCTGACGGATTCGAGTCCGGTCGAAAAATCCGCTCGTCTGTGTGCTAGTCCAACGGACGAAAAACCAACGCAAGGGCAGCTATTGGCTACTGGCTATCAACTTCCTTATTTTTAGTCCGGTCGTACGTCATCACGTACGAATCCGTCTGACTTTGGTGCGATCGGGTGTAGCCAAGTCAGTTCGTTCGAAAGTCCATCGGAAAGTCCGTCAAAACTCCATCGAAAGTTTGTCGGAAAGACCGTCGAACCTTTGATGCCGAAAAGTCCCACCCGTGTGTACACGGCATTAGAAAGGTCCCTGGAAGCAGATAGACCAGAAGGCAACTGGGCAGGATACTGGAGTACACAGAAAGCTATAAGTGAGGTCTGGATGGGGTGGTGGTTGGTAGCTGAGGGAGACAGACAGCAGGCAGAGTCATTGTCAGGAGGCAAGCTGATGTCATACCAAGAGGGTCAGCAGATGCAAGCCATGGTCAGGAAACTAGCCAAAGTCAAAATGGAAATCAGCAGATTCAAGCTATGGTTAACAACTAGTCAAGGTAAAAACAGGCAATCAAAAGAGAGACAAAGGGTAAACCAGATAATTCTGCGCTTCTCACAGTATTAGCAGCTAAACACACCCACATTGAAAAAATGGTAAACAAAACTAATATATCAAAAGTGTAGCGCTGAAAATTGATGTGCCCAGTGCAATCAATGCGAAAATCAAAAAAATAACACTGGAATGACAACATGAATATACTAAATAAAATTGTATACACAATCAATAATGTTGAAATGAAAAAAAGTCCATAAGTGATAGTAAATGTGAGTCTATTCCCAGTAGAGTGTGAAGAAATCTTGCAAACAGTAAATATGTATGCACATGTGGAGAAAACCACCCACCGGATATAGGGAAAAGGCTTACCAGATCGTTTGAACACACTAGAGCATACGCTCTGTGTGTCAAACAGGCTTGATTTATATTAGATGGACCCTGGGTTGGTAACGTCAGACAGGTGTATGCAGACGACGATTCCAGATGGAATCATGGGAAATGTAGTACCAGAAGCAGACCGAAGCTCAAAAATTTATGGGCATATGGAGAGTATCAAAGAGGAAAACGAAAAAGGACCATAGCGTAATTCCATAAAACAAGGATACATTTATTAAAATGAAAAAACCACTCACATGGATATGCGTAAAAAACAGCGCTGGTATAAAATCAATAGAGACATCAGATGATGTCCTTTGGGGGACAAAACGCGTCGGGACGGTCCCCCACTGCTGCCTCTATTGATTTTATACCAGCGCTGTTTTTACGCATATCCATGTGAGTGGTTTTTTCATTTTAATAAATGTATCCTTGTTTTATGGAATTACGCTATGGTCCCTTTTTCGTTTTCCTCTTTGATACTCTCCATATGCCCATCAGCAGATAAAAATCAGCAGATTCAAGCTGTGGTTAGAAAACTAGTCAAGGTAAAACTGGGAAGCAGCAGAGACAAGTCATGGTCTGGAACTAGCCAAGGTCACACCAGAGGGTCAGTAGAGTCAAGCCATGGTCCAGAACTAGCCATGGTCAAAACCAGGGAGTAAAGAAGAGGACAAGCCATGGTCAGGAACTTGGCAAGGTTAAACCAGGAATCAGCAGAGAGAAGTCTATGTGCAAGCCAGGTCAGCTACAGGACAGCACAACTCAGAAAAAGGTTCAAGGTAGTACTAGTAGTGAGATCATCCAGCATCTTCCAGGCTCAGCTGTGTCATTTAAATAGGCTACCTAGTGTCAAGACTGGGATTAGGCAAGCATGCCCGTGCACCTGCCATGCACGTACATCCGTGTAACTTGTTCATGCGCCATTGTGCATGTACATGCAATCTTCTAGCAATAACTCTAGTTCTGTACATTGGTGCATGTGCACCTCTTCTCCTGATGCTGTCCTGGCACCCAGAACATTGGGAGGTATAAGAGTCGTAGGAAGGTATTTACCATATATGACTCCCAGATACCAAACCTAAGGTTCACCTAACAGTTGTCAGACAGGCAGATGACTTGAATCAAGCTCACAGTTTTATGCAACCTCAAGTATGGTTGAAGGGTAGGTGTTTTGGGTAGAGCTGTAACCCAGGAAGGGTCAGGGCAGTTGGAGAAAAGACATGCAAGACAACCAGGGCAAGACATATGTCACCATGTTTTTCGAGGCCATGGAGGACCCCTTTTTCAGGCATATCCTATTAAAAAAAATGATATAGGTCACCTGCCAGTGTCAGAGGTCTTTCTGAATTCCTCCCAGCCAGAGAAGAGATGAAGGGAGAGGGGTGAGCTTTCAATCCCGCATATGTAATCATTTCAAAGATTATGGACAGGTCCATACCTTTGTAATGATCATGTATGGGAGAACTGAGAGATCCTATAGGATGGGTGGTGTACTGGAATACTATGCCACCCTTTATTTGTTTTTTTTTAAGGATTTCTGTAAAAATAAAATCTTTTGAAACTATGAAGATGGTTTTCTTGTATATCGGCACCTAAAAAGTCCCATTATTGCTAGGTGGTTGTGTTGTCTACATTGTCCCCCTACAACAGGAAATGCCTGAACAAGGACCTTCATGGCAGGATCAGCAGAAGTATTTTTAGTAAAGCTACAGATGCAAAAAAAAAAAAAAAAAAAAAACCCAAAGATTTAAAACAACTTCTGAAAAAAAAAAATGACAAGAGGTTCAAAGTCCTAATCTATGGGTGTTCTACTTTAATATATAAAGGATCACAGGGCTATAACCACTTACAGACCGGCCATCTGCAAGCATTGTACTGCAGACCGAGCGACCCGCACCCGCAAAGGAATGCACCCATATGCCTGCTGCCTGCTTCAGGGTTTTGGGGCGCGCGCTTGCGCAAACCCCCCCTCCCCCGCCGACACTCGGTGTTGTTTAATTCATGGCCCAGGACCTGCTGATCGTCTGTGTTCAATCACAGCCCAGAGCTCTGCGTTGACAATCAACACAGGGCTCTGTAAAAAAGGGAACAATCTCTCTGTTTCTTATCTCTGCAAAGCAGGGATTTGTGGTCAAATACCACCAAAGGAAAGCTCTATCTGTATGAAAAAAATGATATGAATTTAGTTTGGGCACAGCGTTTGCACGACCGCGCAATTGTCAGTTAAAGTAGCGCAGTGCTAAACAGCAAAACATTCCCTGGTCATGAAGGGGGGGGGGGGTAAAACCTTCCGGAGCTGAAGTAGTTGAAGACAGTGTTAATTTTAGTCTTAGGACTAAAATGGCATTTTTAGGTTTAGTCCCATTTTAGTCTTCTGCAATTGTTTTTAGTTTTAGTCGTATTTAGTCGACTAAATCCTCCAGTACATTTCAGTAACTGCAATTTATTTTTAGTCATAGTCTTTTGACTAAAATGGCTTTTAGTTTTAGTCGTATTTTAGTCATCTCAAATGTTTTAGTTTTAGTCGTATTTTAGTCGACTAAAATGTTTTAGTCGTTTTAGTCGACTAAATTAACACTGGTTGAAGAAAGCGTAGTTTAATTTGTAATTTAATTTTAATTTAATTTTTGGCAGGTGACCAATATAATTTTTAAGTCTTTAACATTTGAAGTGTGAATGACAATTTTTTTATTGTTTATTTTAATTTTTTTTTCCAAGCTAGCATACCCTGATTATTATTCTGCCACTGATAATGGGATGATATGGGTGAGGACAGGTAAGTGTACGTCGTGTATACTGCAGCCGCTGGGTCCGGCATTGACCTGTCAGCTGATAATGACTTATTCCCGTAATTATTGCGGCATTAGTTCTCGCTGTGCTCAGTCCCCCCCCCCCCCCTCCCCAACAAAGCTTTTAACAAGCAAAAAGCTCATTTAGCTCTTTTCTCTAGCGGGAAAGACAATGTATCTATTGTGATGGATCGGGCCGCGCTGATACGTGAGACTATCGTACTGAAGGCGGGTCCTCTATACCGGCGTAATCTTCTTTTTTTTTTTTTTTTTTTTTTTTTTTTTTATAATTACATTTTATTAAGTATTTTGCAAAAGTTCCACTCACAGCACATAGCCAGGGACAGCATATTATAATATATATATATACACACATATATATATATAGCTCGTCCTATAGAACAATTCATACACGCTAGAAATGAGATGAATATAGATGGGTATTTTTACCTGTTCTTCCATAATGACTACTTTGTGCTATCAAGTGTTCCTCATGGGCAGATAACTGTCCCCGTTCCCCCCCACTAACAAACAACCCAGACCTCTGGCGGGTCCTATATGGCGGCGTAATCTAATGAGAAATTCTTTCACAACCTTTTATGGGCCAACAGAAAAAAAAAAAGTTTATATAAAAAAAAATTTTAAAAAATGAGGAGATCCAAAATATGTCATTAAAATGTAGTAAAAAAGGGAAATAATATGTTGATATATCCTTATATTATTGTTAGAACAGAAGCTTATATCAGTCCTATAGAACAATTCATACACGCTAGAAATGAGATGAATATAGATGGGTATTTTTACCGGTTCTTCCATAATGACTACTTTGTGCTATCGAGTGTTCCTCGTGGGCAGATAACTGCGCAAAAAATAAATTAATTATTTAAAAAAAGCAAGAGGAAAAAAAAGGAAAATAAATAAATAAATAAATAAACATACACAAACAAACAACACAGACCTCTGGCGGGTCCTATATGGCGGCGTAATCTAATGAGAAATTCTTCCACAACCTTTTATGTGCCAAAAGAAAAAAAAATTTATATATAAAAAAAAATAAAAATGAGGAAATCCAAAATATGTCATTAAAACGTAGTAAAAAGGAAAAGAAAACGTTGAAAATATAAGTTACTGTCACTTTAAGCGGACCTTCACCCTAAAGGTGATGTTGTGCCGCCCTTCCTATTACAAATGCCGTGGTCGGGCGGACGGAGCAAGCTTGGCAGTTACCGACCGGTGGAGGGGGGGGTGTGTGTTTGTTTCCCGCCCCCCCCTAAAAAAACCCGCCACTGCTGGCCAACCAGCTGGTTGATTACTTGGGTCTCCCGGTGGAACTGGAGAGCCAGAGCAAGACGCGGTAGGCTGCATGCAATAGCAATTGAGCGGCTAGTTAGCCACTCCGATTGCTGTTACAAGAGGGCCGACCACTGGCTCTAAAAAAAAAAACGATACCAGGGTTCCTTGAAGACCGGTGACATACAGGTACGTGATTGGTTGGCAAGTGTTTAAGGTAAAAAATAAACCTTCTGGCTTTAGAACCACTTTAATGTGTTTAAATTTTCACTGTCCCCCCCCCCCCCCCCCCCCAATAGAGATATCATCCATTTCAGCAGCCGTTCAGAGGCATCCAGCGGTGTGCCAAGCGGGGTATCGGGGGTTAGAGGAATTGTGTGCCGCTGTTTCCTGGATTTCCAAATCATCATCAGCTTACCAAGTCATGACCTGGATCAGCGTCCGGCGCCAGTCCTGGGAGCTCAGGATCAATCGCTCAGGATTAGTATCCAAATCCAGAAGGATTAGAAAGCAAATGATTATTGCAGAAAACAAATTGGTTTTGCCACACGCACAAATACTTAAATAATAGCGACACAATCTAGAGCAAAAGTATGTGGACCACCCTGAAGGTTTTACATGAGTAAAAGCTGGCCATTGTAAGCACCCCTGCCAGTGGTAAATGATTTGTCTCATCCCTGCAAATTAGTGGTGCACCGAAATGAAAATACCGGTGCCGAAAACCGAAAATTCTCGACACACTTGGCCAAAAGCGAAATTGATTTTTTTTTTTTTTTTTTTTAAATGTATGTATTTTTATATATAATTCTAATTCTTAATTAGCCCCTTCGCTCCTAAGGGTAAAACAAACGCCTAAGCACAATTTTGCTACTTTGACATGTGTTAGTAAAACTGTACATATCATCACTACTTTGTGCATCCGGGTGCTTTTTTTGCAGGACAAATTGGGCTGTCATTTGGTGGTAAATGGTAATAGATATCTCCTGATTTTTTTTTTTTAATATATATTCCAAAATACAGTGGAACCTTAAATTACGAGTATAATCCCTTCCAGGAGAATGCTTGTAATCCAAAGCACTCGCATATCAAAGTGAATTTCCCCATAGAAGTCAATGGAAACGAAGATAATTTGTTCCGCATTGACTTCTATTGCATGCAATACCGTATGTGGCCAGAGGTGGGGGGGGGCACCGGAGAGCCTGGGAAATACTCAGGGACAGCTCAGCTGAACTCGGAGTATATCCGAGTGTTTCCCAGTATTTCCGAGTGATTCTGAGGATTTCCGAACGGCTCCGAACGGTTCCGAGTGTCACCGGCGCCCCCGCCCCCTCTGGCCAAATGCAGTACTGCACACCCCATTGGCTTGAATTCTGCTCGTTTTGCGAGACAACACTCGCAAATCGAGTCAGAATTTAAAAAAAAAAAAAAGTTTCTCGTTTTTCAAAATGCTCGTTAACCGCTTCCTGACCGCCTCACGCAGATATACTGCGGCAGAAGGACACATACAGGCAGATTAACGTACCTGTACGTGGCCCTTTAAGAGGCGGCTTGCGGGCGCACGCCCGCCGGGAGCTCCGTGACCGTGATCGCGGGTCCCGCGGACTCCATGACCACGGGGATCCCCGCGATCGTCTCATGAAGAGGAATAACGGGGAAATGCTAATGTAAACAAGCATTTCCCCATTCTGCCTAGTGACACTGACACTGATCACCGCTCCCTGTAATCGGGAGCGGTGATCAGTGTCGTGTCACACACAGCCCCTCCCCCCCACAGTTAGAATCACTCCCTAGGACACACTTACTGTATCCCCTACAGCGCCAGCTAGTAGGGGATACAGTCACATTTACAGTAATCAATGCATTTTTAATCGCACTGATCGCTGTATAAATGTGAATGGTCCCAAAATGGCGCCAAAAGTGTCCGATCTGTCCGCCATAATGTTGCAGTCACGATAAAAAATCTCTGATCGCCGCCATTACGTGTAAAAAAAAAAAAATCAATAAAAAATACCATAAAACTATCTCCTATTTTGTAGACGCTATAACTTTTGCGCAAACCGATCAATAAACACTTATTGCGAAAATATGTAGAAGAATACGTATAGGCCTAAACTGAGGAAAAAAAATGCTTTTGATATATTTTTTTGGGGATATTTATTATAGCAAAAAAGTAAAAAATGATGCATTTTTTTCAAAATTGTCGCTATTTTTTTGTTTATAGCGCAAAAAATAAAAACCGCAGGGGCGATCAAATACCACCAATAGAAAGCTCTATTTGTTGTGGAAAAAAGGACATCAACTTTGTTTGGGTGCCACGTCGCACGACCGCGCAATTGTCAGTTAAAGCGACGCAGTGCCGAATCGCAAAAATAGTGCTCTGGTCTTTGGGCAGCCGAATGGTCCGGGGCTGAAGTGGTTAAACTCCCTTCCGCGAAAAAGTTCTATTCCTATTGTGGGATCACCAGTACGGAATTTATAAATTGTGGGGTCACCAGTACGGAATTTATAAATTGTGGGGTCACCAGTACGGAATTTATAAATTGTGGGATCACCAGTACGGAATTTATAAATTGTGGGATCACCAGTACGGAATTTATAAATTGTGGGGTCACCAGTCCGGTATTTATAAATTGAAATCATATCCCCTCTCAAGCCTCTCTTCTCCAGAGAGAATAAGTTCAGTGCTCACAACCTTTCCTCATAACTAAGATCCTCCAGACCCTTTATTAGTTTTGTTGCCCTTCTTTGTACTCGCTCCATTTCCAGTACATCCTTCCTGAGGACTGGTGCCCAGAACTGGACAGCATACTCCAGGTGCGGCTGGACCAGAGTCTTGTAGAGCGGGAGAATTATCATTTTATCTCTGGAGTTGATCCCCTTTTTAATGCCAATATTCTGTTTGCTTTGTTAGCAGCAGCTTGGCATTGCTGAGCCTATCATCTACTAGGACCCCCAAGTCCTTTTCCATCCTAGATCCCCCCAGAGGTTCTCCCCCCAGTGTATAGATTGCATTCAGATTTTTTCCACCCAAATTTACATTTTTCTACATTGAACCTCATTTGCCATGTAGTTGCCCATCCCATTAATTTGTTCAGATCTTTTTGCAAGTTTTCCACATCCTGCGGAGAAGTTATCTCCCTGCTTAGCTTAGTGAAGAGGCACTGCGTCGCTTTAACTGACAATTGCGCGGTCGTGCGACGTTGTACCCAAACTAAATGTATGTCCTTTTTTTTTCCCCCTACAAATAGAGCTTTCTTCTGGTGGAATTTGATCACCTCTGCGGTTTTTATTTTTTGCGCTATAAACAAAAAAATTTTTGAAAAAAAAAAAACCCAATATATTTAACTTTTTGCTATAATAAATATCCAAAAAAACAAAAAATAAAAATAAATGTCTTCCTTAGGCCAGAGAAATGGCTGCACTCCGAGATCCATCCAAATTCGTATTTAATGAACGAACATCCCGAGTGTTACAGACAGGTCAAATGGTAGACACATTCCACACGATAACAGGTGCGCTTATTCATAGATAAGATAGATACATAGATATAAAGATAAGCCAGCATTGTTTTCCTTATACACACCTATCTAGTATAGCAACAGGTGATACGGATCAATAAATTGCAAACTTCCTTTTAGCCACATGTGATTCACATAAACATTAACCACTTCAGCCCCGGAATAATTCACCCCCTTCCTGACAAGAGCGTTTTTTGCGATTCGGCACTGTGTCGCTTTAACGGACAATTGCGCGGTCGTGCGACGTGGCTCCCAAACAAAATTGACGTCCTTTTTTTCCCCACAAATAGAGCTTTCTTTTGGTGGTATTTGATCACCTCTGCGTTTTTAGTTTTTTAAACAAAAAAATTGCGAAAATTTTAAAAAAATTATTTTTTACTTTTTGCTATAATAAATATCCCCCAAAAATATTTTTAAAAAACATTTTTTTCCCTCAGTTTAGGCCGATACGTATTCTTCTACATATTTTTGATAAAAAAAAAAAAATTCGCAATAAGTGTTTATTTATTGGTTTGTGCAAAAGTTATAGCATTTACAAAATAGGGGATAGAAGATGTTATTGAACAGGAATGCTCACAATTTTAACTAGCACCACATCCCATATAATAGAAGTAGTAGATAAAAAAGTTGGGATTTTTACGGTGCAAATAAAGAAAATTATCAATTATATAAAAGATGCATTTATTTGAAAAATAGAAATTCATCCAATAAAGGCACAAAATAGGAAATAATTATGGCAAGTACAGTTCAATACAGTAACAGTGATACAGCAATGCAAGTTGGACTTCCCGACATGTTTCACCCCTATATCGGGCTTCTTCAGGGGATGCTGGTCACATGCATGGTAAAATAGGGGATTGTTTTATGGCACTACAAAGGAAGTGCAAAAAAAAATCCACGTCCATAAATTAGAACAGTGTTTCTCAACTCCAGTCCTCAAGGCGCCCCAACAGGTCATGTTTTCAGGATTTCCCTCAGATGAAAGGGCTGTGGTAATTACTAAGGCAGTGAAACTGATCAAATCACCTGTGCAAAATAATGGAAAACCTGAAAACATGACCTGTTGGGGCGCCTTGAGGACTGGAGTTGAGAAACACTGAATTAGAAGACAAAAATGTACCACTGTGTGTTACCAAAATAGCGGACTTTTAAGGCTATTGCAGGTGTGCAGTGGACAGCTGTATCCCAGGGGCATGTTGACCTTTTTGAATTCCCGTGTTAACAGCTATATGCTGCCGGGCATCAATCACCTATATGATCCAAACCCAATCATTGAATGGTGTATGACGGATACCCTGCGACCACTCTGGCGCCCTTTAGGCTAGGACCTTATATTGTCCATTTGCCCCTGCGTTTTGACTCAGCTATTATGGATATATTTTCAATCCTCAAATCTACTGTTCATCATATCACGGATACTATAATTATGTATCTCAAACTAAGATAGAGAAATGTATTCTCTTATCTGTTGCGTCTCTGAACCTTGATCGTGTCCTGAAGAAGCCTAACGGCGAAACGCGTAGGTGCACAAGGGCTCACTGCACATATATACAGATGCACATATGCGATGGTTTTATCCTCCCTTTTTTGATAGTGTATAATATTTTCAATAAAATTAATTGCTTTCATTAGACTTTCTCTTGATTGTTTCCAAGTCTTAAAGGTCCACTATTTTGGTAACACACAGTGGTACCTTTTTGTCTCCGATAGTTTTATGGCATTTTTATTATTATTATTTTTTTTTTAATAGTAATGGCGGCGATCAGCTATTTTTATCGTGACTGCGACATTATGGCGGACACATCGGACATTTTTGACACATTTTTGGGACCATTGTCATTTATACAGCAATCAGTGCTATACAAATGCACCGATTCCTGTGTAAATGACACTGACAATAAAGGGGTTAACCACTAGGGGGCAGTGTAGGGGTTAAGTATGTCCTGGGGAGTGTTACTAACCGTGGGGGGGGGGGTGGGTGTGGCTACGTGTGACACGTCACTGATCGCTGCTCCCGATCACAGGGAGCTGTGATCAGTGTCCTGTCACTAGGCAGAACGGGGAGATGCTTGTTTACATCAGCATCTCCCCATTCGTCCTCTCTGCGAGGCGATCGCGGGTATCTCTGCGGCGATCGAGTCCGCGGGACCCGCGACCCGATTCACGGAGCTCCCGGCTGGCACGGCGGCAAGTTCAAAGGGACGTACGGGTACGCCCAATTGCCCAGCTGTGCCATTCTGCCAACGTACATCGGAGTGCGCCGGTCGGGAACCAGTTAATGAGAAAGAGAAAGATGTAGACATATAAACTTGCTCATATTTGGATATCTATAAGGCCCCTTTCACACTGGGGCAGGAGGTGCGTCGGCGGTAAAGCGCCGCTATTATTAGCGATGATTTACCGTCGTTTTAGCGGCGGTATTTGGCCGCTAGCGGGGGAGGGGGTTTTACCCCCCCCGCTAGCAGCCGAGAAAGGGTTAAAAACCACCGCAAAAGCCTTTGCAGAGGCGCTTTGCCGGCGGCATAGCTGCGCTGCCCCATTGATTTCAATAGACAGGAGCGGTGAAGGAGCGGTATACACACTGCTCCTTCAACGCTCCGAAGATGCTGCTAGCAGGACTTTTTTTTTCCGTCCTGCCAGCGCATCGCTCCAGTGCCCTCGGTGCTTTCACATTGTAGACAAAGCAGTGGCTCTTTTGGGTCGGTTTGTAGGCGCTATTTTTAGCGCAATAGCACCTGCAAATCTCCCCAGTGTGAAAGGGGTCTTAAAGATAAAATTAGCAGTAGTAATGAAGATCTACCAATATAGACAGTCCATGTGCTATGAGAAAATAGGAACCAGTGTGTACATATGGAATATATATATATATAAATGTATATAGAGAAGAGGAAGCATACCAACTTTAAAAACATTATAACCTATTTATATCCCAATGGCTAAAGATAAATGCATGTATATTTCCTATACTCTATTAGACCTGTGTAAAAATATATGTAGATACATATATATTATTATAGCTGACCCCATGATAAAAACATCGATCACAAACACGGGGAAGCTATCAGGGTATAAAGATGGAAAAAAAGAGGAGTACAGGACGAGACAAAAAAGACCAAATCAATCAACGGTATATGGTTCATACAGAGCAAAGACAACCATTGGTTATCCATTCCGTATGACCTCAGTAACCTGGTCGAGCCTAACTAGATAGATAGATTCAAAATTTTTCTATATATATATATATATATATATATATGGAACAATATGGGCGGTAAAAGTATGGCCCAAATTTAATATACTCCCTATGCCTTCTGTAATCTATAGGAGAGACTTGTATTTAGTGGATAAATAGATGGATCGAATGGCCAACTTATCCTGTTGGTGTCGTCTGTGATCTATAAAAGAGACTCATATTCAATAAATGATCTAAGAAACCCATTAACCTAGGCATACGCAGGAACAGTACCATATGGGACACCTATGTGGGCGGTAAAAACACAGCCCAAATTGAATACAGTCCCTATGCCTTCTGCAGTCTATAGGAGAGACTCTTATTTAATAAATAAATAGATTGGATTGGGTGGCCAACTATCCTGGGCGTGCATAGTATCCTATATATCCTAAAAAAATGGCAATAATCGTATATTGATTGGTTTGCGGAAACGTTATTGCGTCTACAAAATAGGGGATAGATTTATGGCATTTTTATTATTATTATTTTCTTGACTAGTAATGGCGGTGATCTGCAATTTTTAGCGGGACTGCGACATTGCGGCGGACGGATCGGACACTTTTGACGCTATTTTGGGACCAGTGACATTTATACAGCGATCACAGCTAAAAATAGCCACTGATTACTGTATAACTGTCACTGTCAGGGAAGAAGTTAACACTAGGGGGCGATCAAGGGGTTAAGTACGTTCCCTGGGAGGTGTTAGCAACTGTATGGGGGGGCTGGGCTGACAGGAGGAGGGGAGAGAGATCGCTGTTCCTGAACACTGGGAACAGCAGACCTCTCCCTCCTCCCCTGACAGAACGGGGATCTGTTTGTTTACATTGACAGATCCCCATTCTGCCTGTTTCTGGAGCGATCGCGGGTGGCCGGCGGACATTTTTTTTATGTCATTTATATAACAAAAAATAAAAACCGCAGAGGTGATCAAATACCACCAAAAGAAATCTCTATTTGTGGGGAAAAAATGATGTCTGGAATAAACTACCAGCAGAGGTAGTCAGACAGTCAACAGTAAGAACGTGCTTGGGATAAACATAGATCTATAGTCAAACAACGAAATAAACTAAAAAACAAAAACAAAAAACATTAACCTCCCCCCACAAAAAAAGTTTTATTTTGTTAAATTGTTTTATTTGATATGATTTATAGCAGGACGTTAATATATATATACAGTGGGGACGGAAAGTATTCAGACCCCCTTAAATGTTTCACTCTTTGTTATATTGCAGCCATTTGCTAAAATCATTTAAGTTCATTTTTTTCCTCATTATTGTACACAAAGCACCCCATATTGTACACACAGCACCTCATATTGTACACACAGCACCCCATATTGTACACACAGCCCACCATATTGTACACACAGCACCCCATATTGTACACACAGCACCTCATATTGTACACACAGCACCTCATATTGTACACACAGCACCTCATATTGTACACACAGCACCTCATATTGTACACACAGCACCCCATATTGTACACACAGCACCCCATATTGTACACACAGCACCCCATATTGTACACACAGCACCCCATATTGTACACACAGCACCTCATATTGTACACACAGCACCTCATATTGTACACACAGCACCTCATATTGTACACACAGCACCCCATATTGTACACACAGCACCTCATATTGTACACACAGCACTCCATATTGTACACACAGCACCCCATATTGTACACACAGCACCTCATATTGTACACACAGCACCCCATATTGTACACACAGCACCTCATATTGTACACACAGCACCTCATATTGTACACACAGCACCTCATATTGTACACACAGCACCCCATATTGTACACACAGCACCCCATATTGTACACACAGCACCCCATATTGTACACACAGCACCCCTGTGTGCTGTGTGTACAATATGGGGTGCTGTGTGTACAATATGAGGTGCTGTGTGTACAATATGGGGGGCTGTGTGTACAATATGGGGTGTTGTGTGTACAATATGGGGTGCTGTGTGTACAATATGAGGTGCTGTGTGTACAATATGGGGTGCTGTGTGTACAATATGAGGTGCTGTGTGTACAATATGGGGTGCTGTGTGTACAATATGGAGTGCTGTGTGTACAATATGAGGTGCTGTGTGTACAATATGGGGGGCTGTGTGTACAATATGGGGTGTTGTGTGTACAATATGGGGGGCTGTGTGTACAATATGGGGTGCTGTGTGTACAATATGAGGTGCTGTGTGTACAATATGGGGTGCTGTGTGTACAATATGGGGGGCTGTGTGTACATTAATGAGGAAAAAAATGAACTTAAATGATTTTAGCAAATGGCTGCAATATAACAAAGAGTGAAAAATTTAAGGGGGTCTGAATACTTTCCGTCCCCACTATATATATATATATTTTTTTTTTAAATTTATTTATTTATTTATTTATTTATTTTTCATTTCGGTCTTTTTTTTTAAATTTATATAACAAAAAATAAAAACCGCAGAGGTGATCAAATACCACCAAAAGAAAGCTCTATTTGTGGGAAAAAATTATGCCTGGAATAAACTACCAGCAGAGGTAGTCAGACAGTCAACAGTAAATGGCTTCAAAATTGCCTGGGATAAACATAGATCTATAGTCAGACAACAAAGTCAACAGAAAAAAAATAAAAATAACATGGGCAGACTCGATGGAGTATTCTGTCTTTTTCTGCCACTTTTCTATGTTTCTATGATATAATTTATTTTGTGTTTTGTTGCAGATGAGATTTTTGTTGCAGATGAGATTTTTGTTGCACGTGAGATTATTTTGCACGTAAGATTTTGGTTGCATGTGAGATTTTTGTTGCACATTTGTTGCACATGAGATTTTTGTTGCACTTGAGATTTTTGTTGCATGTGAGATTTTTGTTGCACGTGAGATTTTTGTTGTAGATGAGATTTTTGTTGCACATTTGTTGCACATGAGATTTTTGTTGCATATGAGATTTTTGTTGCACGTGAGATTTTTGTTGCACATGAGATTTTTGTTGCACATTTGTTGCACATGAGATTTTTGTTGCATGTGAGATTTTTGTTGCATATGAGATTTTTGTTGCATGTGAGATTTTTGTTGCATGTGAGATTTTTGTTGCACATGAGATCGCATGAACTTTATTTATGCAAACATGTGGTGGGCGGTACAATTAATTTTCAATAACATACACTTTTCACTCTTTTGCACAATATTCTAAGGGTTATTACCCTTTAAATATTGTATTATTTATATTATTATTTATTCATTTGATTTTATAGTCCAATCATGGGCATTATGTTATAAATAGGGGACACAATCAGTTGGAATGCACAATTTTTGTTCAGCACTTAATTTAAAGGGACAGTGCGCGGGAATTCATTTTTATAAACTAAACGCCAGTATTTGGCGGCGCCATCCGTACCTCTGTTTTCTATTTACGTTTGTATACTCCACCTAGAGAAGGGGGAACCGGGATAGGGCAGCAGCCGTACCATAGATCCTTTACGTGGAATTTAATACTTAGATAAATAGATAGATAGATAGATAGATAGATAGATAGATAGATAGATAGATAGATAGATAGATAGATAGATAGATAGATAGATAGATAGATAGATAGATAGATAGAATAATAATAATAGATAGATGGATAGATAGATAGATAGATAGATAGATAGATAGATAGATAGATTGATATATGTATATAGATATACTTATTATATATAATAAATATTTTAAACTGTAATGAATAAAAAAAAAAATGAACAAATGACAGCAACACAGAATGTAAGGGGTAAGCGGTTCTTCGGTCCGAACGTTGGCGCTTTGAACAGTATCAGATGTAGTTTGCTTTTCATTTTTTTTCTTTTTTTTTTAGTCTTTCTACGGATCACACATTACAATTGCGTCATCCACAGAAAACATCCCTGTGTAATATTACAATACAATAAAAAAGGTCTGAAAATATTTATCACCTCTCAACACCCTAAGCCAATATTCCATACAGCCTTTTCTGGTCGCTCACTTACATTAAACAACTCACATATAGGCCACTTTTCCGCTTGTGCGACTCGTTATGCGACTTAGGACTGCAAAACCGCGCGACAAGTCGTTTCCAATGAGCACCGTTCATATCTGTGCGACTTCAATTCGCAGCGACCTCAAAGTAGTCCCTGCACTACTTTGGTCCCACTTTGATGAGACCTTCAAGAATACGCAGGCATTGTTTCAAGTCTCATCAAAATTGCGCGACTTTCGGGTCACAATAGTGGAACCCTAGCCTCAACCCAGAAATGTACTTTGTAGAAAGACTGCGGGTTTTACAATGTTTGAACTAAGGAACTAAGAGAAAAGAGGGGAAGTGCAATGAGGAAAAGGTCAGAGGACTCTGTGCGAGATGAGAAAAACAAAAAGGGGGGGGGGAAGGTCATAGGGGGTTTTAGGGATAAGGTCACCGTGTCAGTGTTTAGTGGGGTGTAAGCCCAGAAAAGATTGCATAGCTCTAGAGGTTTAAGACAGGGTCTACAGAGTTACCCCTTACACTGTAAAGGGGAACCCTGCAGACTCTGATGTAAAGGGGAGTTCTGTGGACTCTGATGTAAAGGGGAGTTCTGTGGACTCTGATGTAAAGGGGAGTTCTGTGGACTCTGATGTAAAAGGGAGTTCTGTGGACTCTGATGTAAAGGGGAGTTCTGTGGACTCTGATGTAAAGGGGGGTTCTGTGGACTCTGATGTAAAGGGGAGTTCTGTGGACTCTGATGTAAAGGGGAGTTCTGTGGACTCTGATGTAAAGGGGAGTTCTGTGGACTCTGATGTAAAAGGGAGTTCAGTGGACTTTGATGTAAAGGGGAGTTCTGTGGACTCTGATGTAAAGGGGAGTTCTGTGGACTCAGATGTAAAGGGGAGTTCTGTGGACTCAGATGTAAAGGGGGGTTCTGTGGACTCAGATGTAAAGGGGGGTTCTGTGGACTCTGATGTAAAGGGGAGTTCTGTGGACTCTGATGTAAAGGGGAGTTCTGTGGACTCTGATGTAAAGGGGAGTTCTGTGGACTCTGATGTAAAAGGGAGTTCAGTGGACTTTGATGTAAAGGGGAGT
Source organism: Aquarana catesbeiana (assembly GCF_042186555.1). Lineage (NCBI taxonomy): Eukaryota > Metazoa > Chordata > Amphibia > Anura > Ranidae > Aquarana > Aquarana catesbeiana. Next base: position 406,674,712 of record NC_133329.1, read on the forward strand.
TCTGTGGACTCTGATGTAAAGGGGAGTTCTGTGGACTCAGATGTAAAGGGGAGTTCTGTGGACTCAGATGTAAAGGGGGGTTCTGTGGACTCAGATGTAAAGGGGGGTTCTGTGGACTCTGATGTAAAGGGGAGTTCTGTGGACTCTGATGTAAAGGGGAGTTCTGTGGACTCTGATGTAAAGGGGAGTTCTGTGGACTCTGATGTAAAGGGGGGTTCTGTGGACTCTGATGTAAAGGGGCGTTCTGTGGACTCTGATGTAAAGGGGAGTTCTGTGGACTCTGATGTAAAGGGGCGTTCTGTGGACTCTGATGTAAAGGGGAGTTCTGTGGACTCTGATGTAAAGGGGAGTTCTGTGGACTCTGATGTAAAGGGGAGTTCTGTGGACTCTGATGTAAAGGGGAGTTCTGTGGACTCTGATGTAAAAGGGAGTTCAGTGGACTTTGATGTAAAGGGGAGTTCTGTGGACTCTGATGTAAAGGGGAGTTCTGTGGACTCAGATGTAAAGGGGAGTTCTGTGGACTCAGATGTAAAGGGGGGTTCTGTGGACTCAGATGTAAAGGGGGGTTCTGTGGACTCTGATGTAAAGGGGAGTTCTGTGGACTCTGATGTAAAGGGGAGTTCTGTGGACTCTGATGTAAAGGGGAGTTCTGTGGACTCTGATGTAAAGGGGCATTCTGTGGACTCTGATGTAAAGGGGAGTTCTGTGGACTCTGATGTAAAGGGGAGTTCTGTGGACTCTGATGTAAAGGGGAGTTCTGTGGACTCTGATGTAAAGGGGAGTTCTGTGGACTCTGATGTAAAGGGGGGTTCTGTGGACTCTGATGTAAAGGGGCGTTCTGTGGACTCTGATGTAAAGGGGCATTCTGTGGACTCTGATGTAAAGGGGAGTTCTGTGGACTCTGATGTAAAGGGGGGTTCTGTGGACTCTGATGTAAAGGGGGACAGTATAGTCAGTGTTTATCTGGCGCTCCAGGTGTAGTAATCCTTAGGGGTATAGTCTGTGGCTGTAATAGCGGGATGGTTACAGATAAATAAATACTAAAGCTCTTATGGATTATAAAGTATAGTTACGCCCAGATATACAGTGTATGTATAATTGATGGGAAAGTGCAAAGTGATTGTAAATATCTGTGTTACTCCTCTATTCACATGTGCTTCCACATACACCCTCTATTTAAATTAAATACTAAGATAAAATAAAATAAAATCCACATACAAAAAAAAAAAAAAAAAAAATTTTGTGCGTAAAAGCTGCACCTTTGGTAATTGCTCTGATATCACTCGCTAAAAATTACGCATATAGGGTTAAAGGTGCGCTACCCTAAACTCTCGTGCTGAGTTATAAATATTAGAATAAAAAAATAATAAGTGAATAAATTATAACGTGCTGAAGATGAATAAATACATACATAAACTTTAAATTACTTAAATAGTGACAAATATAGATCCACGGGACAATCTTGCAGTGTTCTTAAAAAAATGACAAGTCCGTTTGCTGGGTATACATAGAGGTATGGGGTACAATCAGCTGCAACTCGGATTGAATAAATACCCCCCCCCCCCCTTGCCAGGGGTGGCAGGGGCCAAAATTTTTGGGGGTGCTGTGCAGGTGCTGTAACAAAAATAGAGGGTGCTGACGTGGCGCACCGCAAAATGTGTGTGGGTGTGGCTAAAATGGGTGTGGCCAAATGTCAGTGATTCTTCCCGATCTATAGCTTGTAGTGTGCCCCCTTTCCCTCTTTGTATAGGCTAAAAAGAGCCTGGAGGTACACTCGAGATTTTGAAGTAAAATAAGCTCAATTGAGGCCGACAATTATAGCCCCCCAGCATATGTCAGGGCCAGCAATAACCTCAAGTCAGTGGGTAGTAGTTAAGTATTAAAATTCAGCAGCCACAAAGAAGCCAGAGAACCATCTAAAAACTCAGTTACGCATTGATAACAGGCCATGCAGGCGGGAACGTTGTCCCATACCCAAAAAAAACTACAAAATGTCCTAAAGGTAATATCACCACAATATAACTAAACATCTGCGGCTGTATCCCTCCTCTTCAAAAAGAGTCCCCAGCCAAGTAGCAGACAGGATTCACAGCAGGTACAACATTATTTAAAAAAAAAAATAGTGTGAATTTTATGCTAATACCTCAGTGGAATTTTTTGGGGGGGGCTTCAGCACACCCAAGCACCCACCTGGCGCCGCCCCTGCCCCTTGCAAATAGAGTTCCACATGCAATTGCTCTCTCAATCAGCTCCCTTTTATACCGAAGATCCGCAGTTTGTTGCCTTCCATATCCTATCTCAATCATGCAATATAAACAGGAAAAATTCATTGCGCAATATGCTTTAAGCTATTAATTGGAAGAAACTCACATTTAAATAAAGCCAGTATAGGCGCATAGAGCAGTCCGCTAATCCACCGGTACTCTCCTCCTCGCGCTGTACTGCGAGTGACACTTTAGCACTCTGGATGACATCACTAGGCTCCTCCCTAGGAGAGTACCGGTGGATTAGCGGACTGCTCTATGCGCCTATACTGGCTTTATTTAAATGTGAGTTTCTTCCAATTAATAGCTTAAAGCATATTGCGCAATGAATTTTTCCTGTTTATATTGCATGATTGAGATATGATATCGAAGGCAACAAACTGCGGATCTTCGGTATAAAAGGGAGCTGATTGAGAGAGCAATTGCATGTGGAACTCTATCTACAAGGGGGGGGGGGGGGGGGTATTTATTCAATCCGAGTTGCAGCTGATTGTACCCCATACCTCAATGTATACCCAGCAAACGGACTTGTCATTTTTTAAGAACACTGCAAGATTGTCCCGTGGATCTATATTTGTCACTATTTAAGTAATTTAAAGTTTATGTATGTATTTATTCATCTTCAGCATGTTATAATTTATTCACTTATTATTTTTTTATTCTAATATTTATAACTCAGCACGAGAGTTTAGAGTATTTAGCGCACCTTTAACCCTATATGCGTAATAGCTGGATGGTGATGTATTCATAGAAAGGGAAACCCTGCGGATTCTAATGTAAAGGTGAACCCTGTGTACTCTGATGTAAAGGGGGAACCCTGCAGATTCTGATGTAAAGGGGAGTTCTGTGGACTCTGATATAAAGGTGAACCCTGCGGACTCTGATGTAAAGGGGAACCCTGCTGATTCTGATGTAAAGGGCACCCTGCGGATTCTGATGTAAAGGGGAACCCTGCGGATTCTGATGTAAAGGGGAACCCTGCGGATTCTGATGTAAAGGGGAACCCTGCGGATTCTGATGTAAAGGGGAGTTCTGTGGACTCTGATGTAAAGGTGAACCCTGCAGATTCTGATGTAAAGGGGAACCCTGCGGATTCTGATGTAAAGGGGAGTTCTGTGGACTCTGATGTAAAGGTGAACCCTGCAGATTCTGATGTAAAGGGGAACCCTGTGGACTCTGATGTAAAGGGGAACCCTGCGGACTCTGATGTAAAGGGGAACCCTGCGTACTCTGATGTAAAGGGGAGTTCTGTGGACTCTTGTGTAAGGATGGGGGGGGGGCTCTGGTGACCAGAGACCACCTTACATCAGAGTTTCCACACCAGAATCCACAGCACCCCCCCCCTTACATCAGACTCCACAGATTTTTCCTTTACATCACAGTCCACAGTGTTTCCTTTTACATCGGGGTCTGCAGAATTCCCGCTTGCACTGTAAAGAGGAACCCTGCGGACTCTGATGTAAGGGGGGACTCTGTGTTGGGTTATATTAACCTGACCTTCATGTAAATGTAGAAATATGTTTTTGTGCCTTTTTGTTGTACCCTAAACACATTGCTAATATCACTGGCCACATGTTTGTAGCTTAAATATTGATATTTGCACTGAAAATTTTATGTTCTTTTTTGAAGTGTCAGTAAAAATGGTTGCTGTGTCAGGAAATTTTTTGTTATCCTGTTTGGGGGGGGGGGGGGGGGGGTTGGCAACACTGGAGGAGAGGGAGGGGAAAAGAGAAAAGGGAGAGGAAAAGTGAGGTGAGGAGAGTAGAAGAGAGGAAAAAGGGCAGAGAAGAGGAGAGGAAGGGGAGGGAAAAGGAGAGGAAAGGAGAGGGGAAATGAGTGGAGAGGAAATGAGGGGGAGAGAAGAGGACAGAAGAACAAGATGAAAAGAGAAGAGGAAAAGAGGAAAAGAAAAGAAAGAATAAAAAGAGAGGAAAATGATGGGAGAGGAGAGAAGGGGGAAAATGAGAAAAGAGAAGAGGGGAACAAAAGAGAAAAAGGGGGAGAGAAGAGGAGAAGATGAGGAGAGAAGAAGAGGGGAAACTAGGGGAGAGAAGAGGAAAGGAAAATATGAGGAGAGAAGAAGAGAGGAGAGGAAAAGAGAGGGGAGAAGGGGTAAAGAAGGGGGAGAGACGTGGAGAGGAGAAGGGGAGAGAAGAGGAAAAGGGAAGAGAGGAGGAGAGGAGAAGGAAGAGGAAGTGGCAAAGGAGAGAAGAGGAGAAAAAGGGGAGATGAGAGGAAGAGAAAAGGGAAAAGGAAGAAGAAAAGGAGACAAAGAAAAGGAAGCAGAATTGGGAAAGGAGAGGGGTGGAGAGAAGAGGAGAAGACAGGGAGAGAAAAGGAAAGGAAAGGAAAAGATGGGGAGAGTAGAGAAGAGAAGAAGGGGAGAGGGAGATTGAGAGGAAAAGTGAAAAGGGAGAGGAAAAGTGAGGTGAGGAGAGGAGCGGAAAAAAGGGGAGAGAAGAGCAGGGAAGAGGGGGGAAATGAGTGGAGAGGGACTGAGGGGGAGAGAAGAGGACAGAGGAACAAGATGAAAAGAGGAAAAGAGTAGAAGAAGAGGAAGAAGGAAAAGAGAGGAAAAGGATGGGAGAGGAGGGGAAAATATGGGGAGAGAAGAAGAGAGGAGAGGAGAAGGAAAGAGAATAGGAGGAGGAGAAGCAGAAAAGAAGGGGGGGGGGGGAGAGAAGAGGAGAGGAGAAGGTGTGAGAAGAGGAAAAGGGAAGAGAGGTGGAGATGAGAAGAAGAGGAGAAGGAAGTGGCAAAGGGGGGGGGGGAGAAGGGGGGGGGAGGAAGAGAAAAAGGAAGAAGAAAAGGAGACAAGGAAAAGGAAGCAGAAGTGGGAAAGGAGACGGGTGGAGAGAAGAGGAGAAGACAGGGAGAGAAAATGAAAGGAAAATATGGGGAGAGTAGAGAGGAGAAGAAGGGGAGTGGGAGAGGGAGATTGAGAGGAAAAGAGAAAAGGGAGAGGAAAAGCAAGGTGAGGAGAGGAAAAAAGGGGAGAGAAGAGCAGAGAAGAGGAATGGGGGGGATGAGGAAAGGAAAGGATGGGGGAAAATTAGTGGAGAGGAAAGGAGGGAAGAGAAAAGGACAGAGGTACAAGATGAAAAGAGAAGAGGAAAAGAGTAGAACAAGAGGAAGAAGGAAAAGAGAGGAAAAGGATTGGAGAGGAGAGAAGGGGAGAAAAGGAGAGAAGAGAAGAGGGGGACAAAAGAGAAAAAGAGGAGAGGAGAAGAAGAGAAGAAGAGGAAAGTAGAAGAGGAGGGGAAAATATGGGGAGAGAAGAAGAGAGGAGAAGGAAAGAGAACAGGAGGAGGAGAAGGGGAAAAGAAGGGGGGAGAGAAGAGGACAGGAGAAGGGGAGAGAAGAGGGAAAGGGAAGAGAGGAGGAGAGGAGAAGGAGAAGAAGAGGAGAAGAAGGGGAGATGAGAGGAATAGAAAAAGGGAAAGAAAGAAGAAAAAGAGACAAAGAAAAGGAAGCAGAAGTGGGAAAGGAGAGGGGCGGAGAGAAGAGGAGAAGACAGGGAGAGAAAAGGAAAGCAAAAGATGGGGAGAGTAGAAAAGAGAAGAAGGGGAGAGGGAGAGAAGAATGTAGAGTAAAGAAGAAGGTGGGGGGATGAGGAGTGGAGATGAGAGGAGAAGAAGGGGAGACAAAAGAAAAGAATTGAGAGAAGAGAAGAAAAGAAGAGGAGAGAAGAGGAGGAGAGGTGGGAAGAAAAGGAGAGGAGAGAAGAGGAGGAGAGGTGAGAAGAAAAGGAGAGGAGAGAAGAGGAGGAGAGGTGAGAAGAAAAGGAGAGGAGAGAAGAGGAGGAGAGGTGAGAAGAAAAGGAGAGAAGAGGAGGAGAGGTGAGAAGAAAAGGAGAGAAGAGGAGGAGAGGTGAGAAGAAAAGGAGAGAAGAGGAGGAGAGGTGAGAAGAAAAGGAGAGAAGAGGAGGAGAGGTGAGAAGAAAAGGAGAGGAGAGAAGAGGAGGAGAGGTGAGAAGAAAAGGAGAGGAGAGAAGAGGAGGAGAGGTGAGAAGAAAAGGAGAGAAGAGGAGGAGAGGTGAGAAGAAAAGGAGAGAAGAGGAGGAGAGGTGAGAAGAAAAGGAGAGGAGAGAAGAGGAGGAGAGGTGAGAAGAAAAGGAGAGGAGAGAAGAGGAGGAGAGGTGAGAAGAAAAGGAGAGGAGAGAAGAGGAGGAGAGGTGAGAAGAAAAGGAGAGAAGAGGAGGAGAGGTGAGAAGAAAAGGAGAGAAGAGGAGGAGAGGTGAGAAGAAAAGGAGAGGAGAGAAGAGGAGGAGAGGTGAGAAGAAAAGGAGAGGAGAGAAGAGGAGGAGAGGTGAGAAGAAAAGGAGAGGAGAGAAGAGGAGGAGAGGTGAGAAGAAAAGGAGAGAAGAGGAGGAGAGGTGAGAAGAAAAGGAGAGGAGAGAAGAGGAGGAGAGGTGAGAAGAAAAGGAGAGGAGAGAAGAGGAGGAGAGGTGAGAAGAAAAGGAGAGGAGAGAAGAGGAGGAGAGGTGAGAAGAAAAGGAGAGGAGAGAAGAGGAGGAGAGGAGGGAAGGAGGGAGAGGAGATGATCACCCAAGGGCAGGAAGTGTATTACTGGCAGGATCACCATTTAAAAACAAAGGGAGAAAAGCCTTTAAGAAAACTAATGCAGCCATCACATCTAAGGACTTCTTTGGTTTAGTATTTCTGTTTTCGGTGCATATAAAGTGCTATTGATATGGGAATGATGGGATATTATGGGATATTATGGGATGTAATCTATCGGTTTGATCGTTGGGGGAGGGTGTTTCATGTTCTACTTTCCAGCATTTGGAGACCACATTGTGCGCGATGGTCTTCCATTCATCGGTCTCTGCGGCCAAAATTTCCCGGACATTTGTATTTTTTGCATATGTAGCTCAGAACTCTACAAGTCCCCGATCCTGGAACGAGGTGCTCCGGCCCTTTAACTGTCCCCGTCATTCCGTGCTGCTGCAGCTACGCTCAGAACGCTTTACTTGCCCTCATTTCTGATCACTTTGCGGGTCGGTGCCTAAACA